>NC_091015.1:102694003-102886503 GCF_041296385.1 Aphelocoma coerulescens | reverse complement strand
TAAATTTCATCAGACACCACTTTCAAATCTACCTCTTCTGGAAGATAATGTTGTGGACTGACATGCAAGATGCTGCTGCCTCAGATGGTCTGGATAAGTTTGGAAGGAGGGGCCCTCTCCTCCACACTGTATTAAAACAGGGTGTTTATTTGATGACTAAGCAAAAGGTTTTGAAGACTAGCTTTGGACTTTCCTCTGAAAGCCTTGGGCTGAATCTTGTCAGGAGGAAAGGAACATGAATGGTGGACCCTGAAACTTAGCTTCTGGACCTCTCTGCTCATGGACAGAGTGAGAATAATGTACACAGTAACAAAAAAATTTGTGATCTTTAACATCTGTTCCAATTTAATCAAACAGTTTTTCAGCTCATTATGTCCATGTCATGCCCTTCACTGTCTAGTTTACTATGCCTTCTACAGAAAGGCATCATGTTGCTACAGATTCACAGAATGGAGCTTCAAATTCTCTAGACTTATCAGACTCCTGAAGAGGTCTTGTCCTTTCAAGTTATCTAAGTTCTGAGCACATTCTTTAATATCTATTCTTTCCTAATACTCAAGCTACAGCAAGACCTCTGAGCTGAAAGATCTCAAGAGTACCACAGCACTCTTCCTCCTGGCCTACTTTACTACTTAGTAGTAATTCTCTCACACACACAGAATTTGCCCGGTTCCAGCTGCAGGCAATTGATTCTTGTACCAATTAAGGTCTTAAAAATATTTCCTTTCTACTCATGAAGATACAATAATCTAATTGAGCCATCTCTCAAACAATTTTTGACTGAGACTTCCAAGCCTTTTACTGCAATATCTTCCATTATTTCTGTCTCCCTTTTGTTTCTCTGACAGTCTGTCTGTCCCAGAATTACAGCATGGTTGAGGTTGGAAGTGACCTCTGGAGGTCATCTGGTCTAAATTCCCTGCTCTAATACGGCCACCTACAGCTAGTTGCCCAGGACCACATCCAGACAGCCTTTGAATATCTCCAGGAATGGAGACTGTACAACCTCTCTGGGCAATCCATGCTCGATCACCCACACAGTAAAAAAGCCTTTTCCGTAAGTGCAGACATCATCTCCTCTGTTTCAGTTTGTGTCCATTGCCATTTCTTCTTTCACTGTGACAGCTTTTACCGGTCCCATTACACATAGAGACTTTACATCTATTTATAAAGTCTCCCCACACAATTCTCTTGGTTTCAGCCAGGACAGAGTTAATTTTTTCACCATGAGGGGGTGGAGCCTGGAGCTGGGTGGGCTTGTCTAGGTTGTTATTCTATACACTCAAATCATCGCTGGGGGTGGAAGTAAGGGACTTTGGTTTCCAGGAAGAACGGCATGGCCTTGGGTCCAGAAAAGGGTGGCAGGAGATGTAAACCCATCTGCCATTGTTCATTGCTGCCCAGGGATCCTTGTTGAGCATTTTGAGTGTAAATCACCCTCTTTTTTTTTTTACACTTTTGTTATTAATATTGTTGCTGTTATTGTTGACTTTTCTTATTTCACTGTTGTTTCCAATAAATTGTTTTTATCTCAACCTGTGATCTCTACCTGACCGCCCTCCTCTCTCACCAGAAAGGGAGGGGAGTGGCTCATGGTTTTCTTCTTAGTGGGAGTACTAAGCTGGATAATACCATTTCTAAACCACGACAACAATACATAACAGGAAAAAAATTCACAAAAAGTTCAATTCTGCTTTTGTTCAATACTCCCTGGTATCTACAGTGTGAAGTCATCCGAATTTGGCCCTGTTTGTGAATCTTGTATTGGGGGCTCATCTTCATTGTGTTATTTGTTGTAATGTTCTGGATCCTTGAAATATTTTTTTTTTCCATTTTCACCACTGAAAACTCCTGGAGGAAACAAGCATAGTAGACTCTTCCTCTACTCTTTTTTTTTTTGTGCTTTTTGGTAGGTCAATAGGTCAGAAAACTATTGGTAACATGAAAAATTGCTGTTTCTTTTTCTCTTCAAATGAAAACATTTCATCCACGTTCCCGATTTACTGGTTGTTTGATCTCATATTATTCATACTATGCTTAAGAAAACCTTCGCTTGGGCGTAGGAAATATGCTAATGGTTGCTTTAAAGATCACGCACAGCTCTTTCAGTAATGGTCACCAAGTTTACAGAAATGTCTTCTGTTGCAGTGAACTGGTCATATGCCAAGCATGATATTCTTGGAACTATGCCAAGCATGATATTCTTGGAATTGCTTCTACTCTGTCATCACAACCTAACTTATTGAGCTGGGACGTGCTAAGATTGTGAATGGGCTTGAGTTTTCTGCCTCCAGTGAGCACCACAGCCTTGGCAATTCTTATGATAGGCAGGTTTGGTGCAGAGAAACAGGTCAAACTTATGCTAACTTTACAGCATATATAAAGATGCAGTGCTGCAGACTGGTAAAATAACATGAATTTTGAAGTCTTAAAGGGGTTCCCAAATGATAGTTTTCTTTCAGAAAGAAGTTAGTTCCCGGAGGATTTGAGTGCTCAGAACATCAAAACATGATTTATTTTTCTTTCTATGTATCAATACATGGCCAACATGAAACCTACCCCCAGTGAGGGAAACTACTAGACCATCAGAAATTCAAGGTCAGAGTGTACCCCAAATACACAATGTAGGTATATTAAAATTGTTCAAGTAACTTTGGCTTTTGTGTATTTTGCTGATTTATTTGGTATTGCAATAGTAAGTTTGATGTTTATAAACTGGACATGAGCATACATAGAAAAAAAGCCCAAATGCTATGCACTAAATCCACAGGATTTAAAATAAGGAAAATAATCCCAAGTAAGAGCATCAGCTAATGCTTTCACTTCAGACTTAGATCATACTCTTGTATGTGACATTAGAGAAGTTTGAGATTGATGTTACATGCCACATGGGCTACAATAAGTGCAATGGGGAGAGATAAGGATGGCAGTCTTAGGTACATATTTCTATTATTTTGTGGATTAGAAATGGGCAGACCTCTAAATGCCTGATTTTTGTTGGGACTAGAGACCAAAGTACTAACAAGCACATGTATATATACACACACATACACATTTTCTCACATATTTGTGCTAGCAGTTACTAAGATTTGTTCAATAGAGTGTGACCTACTAGAATCTACAAGCCAACTTGGACTATATCCAAATATATTGAGCTAAAATATTTCAAGTGTTCTGGCCCATATTTGAGAAGATTCATGACTTGAAAAATTTTACTTTTAATGCTATTTTCATGGCTACAGGTTTTCTGTCATGCGTTTTGGGTTTTTTTGTTTGTTGTTGGTTTGTTTTGATTTTTTCCCCCTTGGCTTTCATTTTAATTTGGATAAAAAAACTTTTTTTCTAATTCATGGAGTCTCCTGTAATCTGCTAGTCACTAATGCAACAAAATTCTATAGACTCACAATTCTGTTGGGATCCAGTGACTGACTCCTACAGTATTCTGTGTCAAAACATGTTACTAAGCTCTGTTGTGAAGATTAGTGGTATGGCAATGTTTTTGCACAAGCAGCAAATGGGGTGTGTGTATCTGAAATAAGAGGATTTAACTCTTTGTTTTTGATGTGGACTCTGGCCCTTAGGCACTGCTAGAATTCCAATCTGTAATAGTTCTGAACATAACTTAGTTATTATTGTTATGCTTTTTATATAAGCAGTACTTCAGAAATCTACACGAGCACTGAACTTCTGTCAATACTGATGAAAATAAGGCTACTAAAAAGACTTTGTGGTGCTGCCCTCATGGAACCACAGTAAGAATCCCCAGGCAAAGAGCAGTTGCCCTGGAGACATATTTAAATCCTTATATCATATATCAATCCAATGGCAAATAATCTATCTTCACATGTCAGTTATTAATTCTTTTTTTTTTTTAAAGAATCAGGGAAGAAAAGCAGTCCAGAGAAATGTCTTTCATAAAAAAAATTAACTGCATTTTATTTATTCCCAAGGTGGTCATTTTAATAGATGGTAGTCCAGGAAGTCTGAGGATGTTTTTAGAATGGTTATCAAACAAGAGCTGCTATGAATTTAATTCATACTTCACACAAGCCTTGAGAGAAATCCACTGTGCTAGTGGAGAGTGAACAATTAACACTAGGATTTGGATGTGCAACTGAATGAGGCTACCTCTTCTAGCCTATGCTGGGTATAGCTAAGCTGTTGTAGCAAACTGATTGCTAATATAGTGAATTCTGTAATGCCACATTCAGATCCTGGTGACAGGGTCAGGAAGCCAAGAACCTGCTCGTAAAGGGGAATGGTAAGAGAGAAAGGAAGACTGCTTCCCAGAAGACTGCATAGTGGTGTCATCCCTCCTGATTCACATGGACTTTTTAGATCCTCATAAGTGGACAGAACTTTTCCAACTCATGACATGTCTTTCATCTCAAAGAACAGACCTTGAAAGTCTTGAGAATATTAATTTATAATCTTCTTGCTGTTTTAATGGTATGCTTGTGTTTTTATCAAAGTCGAAAACTTTTATTCAACTCAAAGTCTAAAAGCACTCTGTAAGCACGTAGGAAAGGCTGAAACACTGCATCATAAACACCATCCTCATCATGATTTCATTCTTACTTTCTGCATTGGGATCAACCATTAGTCTTCCATAGAAAATCCTAATGTCTTTTCTCGGTTCTTGGTAAGGCTGAGAAGAAGTAAGACTAATCTGATGAATCAGAGGGATTTAGAGAAGATGTAAAGTTTCTTTTTATATTTTAAAAGAATAAAAGTATCAGAATAAAAATTTATAAGAATGAACTGGTACTTGAAGACAGAGTCTTGTGAAGTCTGTAAAATTTTTTTGCAGTCATAATGAAACTGTTACAATCTGCAATTTGCAATTGGTCTTAAACACATTTTCTTGAGCCTGAAAAAACTGGGAACATTAAAGTTAAAACATTGTCTGGAACAATATCTCTTTCAAAGCATTTTTCTTGATACTTCTTATGACTTAGTTTGGGGTAAGACATGTTTTCTGGATAAAATAAGTAGACCACTTTCATTCATGCCATTTCATGTTCTTTTTGTTCTACAAACGATTTATATTGCCTGCCTGTCCATGTAATGCATAGCAAATAGCACAGCTATAGTGTCCCATTACCTGTGCTGCCCAGGAGCACAGGCCTCACAACAAAATATGGGTGGAACAGTACAACGTGATAGCCCTGATACCTTCCACAGCAAAGCACAGCAGGCTTTGTTTGACAGGTCATGTCACCAGGTGGGGTTTGCAGGAGCAGCTGTGAAGCACAATGTACTGCTAGAAGCTGGTAGATCATTGCTGCTTGAGCAGCACGGCCTAACGTGAGAACACAAGCTGTATTCACTGCGGAAGGAAAGAGTGACTGCATTGAGAACATGGCAAGCTACTGCTTCTACCATAGAGCTTGGATAGCAAAGCCTGGACAGCTGTAGTTGTGCAGAGTAGCATGAAAATGAGAGAGTCGCACCACCTGCAGGGTATGGTTTGATGTACTGGTGATTTGACTACCCAGTAATGCAGGGTTTTTTTCTTGCCATAATGCAGCAATGACTGCATAATGCAGCACAACATGGCAGTGACTGCGCTTCATGGCAGTGCACTGATTCTTTTTGGTTTGCTCTGCTTTCTGTAAACTGATTATTGCTTCTCTTTCATGCATTTTCTCATTTACAACTTGCTTCACTGATTTCAGTTAGCCAGGACGCATCCTTTATAGATAGAAAAACAAAAGGGAAATGTTCTTATTTAGAAAGAGAAGCCCATATTTAGCATGCTGAAGAGTGATTCCATATTCATTTCACAACCTCATCACTTGTTCTCTAAATAGTACTGCCACATCCCATTCACAAAAGAAGAGCAGAAATAGCCTTCAGTTTTATTTCCCCAAGCTGCTATTTGAAGACCTGTGGCACTGCATTCAGAAGTTTTACTTATAGAATTTGGGTTCACTTTGTTGTGTTTTCAACAATTGCTCCTCTTTGGTTTGTTTTTGTGGGTTTTGTGGTTTTTATTTTCTTTTTCTCTCTAAGACTGAAAAGCAATTTGGTGGTATTTATCAGAAATTTCACTGAAAGTCTCAGTGTCCTTAGGCTAGCACACTGACACTTTAATGCAAAGGAGAAAAGTTGAATGATTTGATTTTTTGAGTATAAACTAGATTATCACCAGTTTAGATTAAAGGCACAATAAGAAAACACTATGTAGTTTAGTAACATCATAAATCAAGCAAACCACTTCTGTATTAATCTTTCTATTTACAAATACTTCAAGTAAAATCTTTATTTAATCCCTGTGCATAGGTGAATGCCATCTTATTATATGTGCAGCATGAATGTTCTGGAAGAAAAAAATAACAAAACACAAAACTGAATTGCTATGGGTTTGCAGTCTGAGATTCCCAGGAGCACCATGTGACTCAGAGATGTAAAACTGCACATTTGCAGTTTTCCTCTTATATCCAGTGCCTTTGAACAACTATCAGTCAATGGATAGGATACAGTCTTAGTCCTCCGCACCTGTACAAGGCCTAGTGTCACCTTGAGCTCCGTGACAACACCAAAGAGAAAGCTACCAATGGTTGTATTGAGCATTACGTTATGCATTTAGTGGGTAAAAGAACCAAGTACCACTTGCAGTCTTGATACCTTGATGGGGCTGCCTAAAAACAGAGGCTAGTCAAAATTAAGAGAATAAAAGTGGTTATATTTATTGAAGGGCTTTCAAGGTACACTTTGGGCAGTCAAAACCCTCAGGGGCTACACCCAAAATGGATGATGGGTCACAAATCTTCATACTTTTATAAGTTTGGTCCATTTGCATATCGGGGGTTAATCCTTCAATTACAACTTTAGGTAATGAAGTCATTACCCCAAGTTTGTTCCCCTCCAACCCACTGTTGTGTACATTTCTTGGGGCCTGAGACAGTAAGGTGTCCTTGAGTTTCAGGCCCAGAGAGGGATTGCTTTGACTGACCGAAATGGGAGAACAGTAGCTAACAGGCTATAAGGAGTTTTAGAGTTACACACTAAAGCATTGCAGAATTTCAAATATACTAAAAATATAAAAGCAAAAATCCTAAGGCATCAGGCTAGGGTTGTTTTTTTCTGTTGATCATAGTACATATAGAAATTCATCACAGGACAAAAAACTGCTGATTTTTATTCTTGTAACCCTCATAACCAGCAGTATGTCTTGTCCCCATTTTACAGATGGAAAACTTAAACCACTAAAGTACTTTCCATTGGAAGTCTGAATCAGAGTTGGGAAATAGATACAGTCACTCCCAAATGAGGCCTTGAGAGTCCAAAAGACACTCTGGTTTGGCATACATTAGGAACAAAAGTACATTGAGCCACTTTTACTGTGAAAACATTTTCTTCCAAATGGGATCTAGTGGTGTGGACTCAGGTTTTATTCCAGGACTTGCTAGAGTTCCTAGTGCTCACACAGAATAAAAATTGAAAAGTTACAGTGCCCCTCATCTCACAGATGTAGACTGTATGACATGAGGTAGGTAATGCAGTTTCTACTGTACAGATGTTAAAGAAAATACTCATAAAGTTTTTGACAGAGTATCTTTAAACTGGAAAAGCTTTGTATTACAATAAGTGATGATTGGAACTACAGCTCAAAGAAAGACAACATACTAATTATCACACAAACTCTTCTTGTTTTTCACCTTAATAAAGATCATAATTTTCTAGCATTATCAGTATATCATTTTGATAAGTATTGCTATATGCTCAAAATCTGTGGGGGAAAAAATTCCCCTATTAAGCATTTATTCAGGCACAGAATATAAACCACAGGACATGCTCTTCCTCTTTTCAGAATCTGTAGGCAACTGGTTAAAAAATTTTGCTACCTAATAAGTACAAAAGAAACCACCTGTGCATGAGATATGCTGAAAACAAATGAATTAATTTTAGTACAAGCAAATGAATAACTGTGGTTCTGAGCAAAATCTGTTTTGGTCAGAATAATTCCACTGCTTCGTGCTTGCCAATGTCGCTGCTGCGCACTTGGGTTCCCTGGAATGAGGCCATCAATTTCAGCAGTGTAGAATGAAAAGCTGAAGCAAGAAGTGTAAATAAGCATACTGTGCTTTTGAAGAGGTGATCCAAAAAGCCTGGGAAATGGAAAATAGTTGTTATTATGTACTCGTTGTAGATAAAGCAATATATGTTACAGTGTCCTAGAGAGTTAACCGATGTGTGAAACCAGGAAGGGAAACTACTTTCAGATAAAAGGTCCTTTTCTAAGCTTTGTGTAGTTCTACCCCTGCATTTTTTGTGTGTTTCTGTGTTTATCCACACAAGTAACCAGCAGGAATGACTTTTGAGTGATGTGGAACCACCCTTGTGAAACTACAGAATCAGGCCCTCTGACTTGGATCCTGGAAATTGACATAAAGTAATGGGGGTCTATACATTGGCAAAGCAATAATACCTGGAACAAATTCCTCCAGAGACATAAGAATTCACTTTTGTTGATTATATCTACTAGTTTCAATAGGGCAAGTCTATTGTGGAAGGTGATGGGATTCAAAAAAATAGACATTGGTAATGAAACTGCATATTAATTTGGATGACAGCATCATGTAAAGGAACTGAAAGAAAATAATGTGAAATAAAAGGAAGAATTTTACTTATGCAGTTTAAGCCAGATATTTACACTGGCTTATCCATTATCATATTCATTATTGTGTTTATTTTGCATCGATTATTCATAATGATTGACTGTGAATGTATTCCTGTTTAGATTTTACGAATGGTTAATCCCCTACAATCCTCTCTCCTCCATATTTTTTGTTTTTGGAGCATAATGATAATACTCATCATGAAATAAGAAACAGGTATAGGACTTGATCTTTAGAATGTATCAAGAAAATAAAATGTCTTTGAATGAAACAATACAAATAAATGTATCTCCTTTCAATTACTTTGGAGAGTGGTCTTTTCACTTCTAGCAAAAATAAATTTTTGGTATTTTGGACCAAAATAATAATCTCAACAGTTTTGGTGTGAGAGCGATTAGGTTCATTTTTATAATTGTGGTATTTTTTATATCTAGAATTGAATCACAGAAATGATAACTAGAGAGTATTACAATTAAAAGAAACCATAATAATGCTAAGATGGAAATGACAGGGATGAAGGGCTTAGTTATAAAAAAGTAAACATTTATACATCTGTTTCCCATAGGCTGACAAAAGTCCTTCTTTGATGTTGGATTGGTGCTCTATCTTTAAGACATCTATCCACATATTAAAGCAGAATCACCAGTACACTAGCCATCATTTTGGGGATGATAGAAGTTACGCTATAAAAAAAAAACAGACTGAGAGGACAGTGAGTCAGATAATAAATTATTTCAGATTGCTCACAAAACAGCCTTTCCTAGCACCATCAGCAAGAAGCTATTTAACTTAGCTCATTAAACAACACATAACTTAGAACACTTTAAGAATCTTCAGTATTCAGGAATCTCATCTAAAATAATAGATTTACAATCAGTTTATGACCTTCCCAGCTTTCACGTCCTCTGTTTGTCTTGCTTGTGTTCTGTTAAACAAGAAAAGTGTTGTGACCCATAATTGCAGGCAGATTCACAGCAGGTTTTGAGGAGCTTTTTTTGCCACGATGTCCGAGCTGTCTCCATCTGCTGCTGTCTTGTGTGCTCCCCACAGGGGGACCTGGCTAATTTTTCAGTCAATTAGCAGAAGGGTTGCTTTTGTTCTCCAAGTGCACCCCCATGGGCTCCTCTTACACTCTGGACACACTATTCAGATGTTGAGAGTTTTCAAAAAGCATATCATGTTATTTTTTTTCTACTGACCTTTGTGACATTGTTGAGTGAATGCTGTCTCTTGTAATCATAGACACTTACATTAAACTGTGTAGACTAACTTTTGAATGTTTTAATATGAATATTAATATACATGTAGTAATGGCTTTTCTTAAATGATTTCTGAAACCTTGTATCAAAGCCTAGTCTTACCTCTTCGTTCAGAAGGAATCAGTTGACATACTAATATCTTCATCATGATCATTATTTACTGTATAATTTCCTCCTCTAATTGAAAAAAAAAGTTTCTTAGTAATTGCTTCTGCTACTTACCTTCTAGAAAGGAACATTCAAATGTTGATCAGAAATTTCAGGTTATGAATACAACTCCAGTTTCAGTGAAAAGTACTTACATATCACATGAAAAGAAGAGCTTGAAACAGTAGGTTTAACTGTGCACATGTATGTTTATACCTTTGCATAACTAGCAGACGGGTAATGCAAATATTATATAGTGGTTGAATAATAACCTGATAGCCAGGCTACTTGTGTATTCTTTGTGTTGCTTTCTATGAATTTTAATCAGGATTTGGCTAATATGCACTCCTTGCAAGACAGAAAATGCTGTTATTTCAGTATAACAAAATATTACTAGATTTCTGAAAAAAAAGCCAGTGTTTTTCTTCTGAAAGAGTATAGTTGAGCTAACAGAAAGCAATATGCTTTAAGCCCCCAATTTATACACATTCCATTTGGAATGCTATCTTGCTGAGGTGTCCCTGAGCCTAATCGGCTTCAAGAAATTTTGAACATCATTTTACAGTTTACATATGATATTCTCCATGTGCTATAGCTACCATTGTATACTGTGGGAGAATATAGAATCATTCTTTTTAATTTCATTGTCATATCTTTTATTTGTGATTTCTACCTTGGATGCAAATACAGATCAGTGAGGGTATTTTTTCTTCTCCTTAGCTCCATGATCACGCTGGTACTTTTTACAGCAGGATATCAAGTGAGTTCGTTTTTCTGTAACCTTTCATCTGCCCAGCCTCTCGGCTATATCTTTCTATAGTTAATAAATATACTTTTTCTCAGTGTTAAGCAATAAAATATTCACTGGGTCTGAGCTGGGGTTAACAGATTTCTGAAAATTTTATTGCGTGACAGCCTGTCCTGAATAATCCCCTCAGCTGTCTCATGTTCTGGGGCAGAAATGATCTTATGTGTCACTCTAATAGTCTAGAATTACACTTGTATCACTGTCACCAGCATATGGGGCTGTGTATACCCCTAGGCCCAGCTCCCTCTCTTTCACGGCATTTAAAATGATAACATTTGGCAAAGCCAGTTTTGACAGAAAGTGAACTCTCCTTTCCGCGCCGGTGACAAAGCCAGCCACCGGAGGCCTGACACCGAGCAGCCAGTCATCATACTCTTTGCTGGGTAATGATCGTGGGCTTCCCTCCTCTTAATAACCACCCTGCTGCAAGAGAAGCTGCAGTGCAGGTCTTCACTTAATTATACAGTCTTCGTCTTAAGTGCTTTATTCATGTGAGGCCTTCAGCTGCTCAGGCATTATCGTAGCTTTTCTTTTTTTCCATGCTGCCAACATGTACTGGTTGCTGGGAAGGCAATGGGAGAGGGAAGGACTTTGGGAAAATAACAGGAAGGAAAACAAAATGGCTTGGGCATGCTCACAAGCAAAACAATGTTAGGAACTGCTCTGTATATTTTTGTGATAAGTCTCTGAATGTATTGCACTGCTAATGGTAGCAGCTAAAGGTGTTATACAGCCTGAGAGGAGAAAAAAGAGAAAGATTCAGAATGAAAGAATAGAAAAGAAAGAAAAAATTTAGTTACCCTCTAAAAGTGAGGCCAGACTCTGAAATGCCATTTTTAAATACAAACAAAATAAAATGTAGCAACTCAGGAACTTAGGTGCTTAGGTGAACCTTTTCTGCAGGGTTGCTAAGCTAACCAGTAGAAATTTATGAAATGCAGAAGGTTGTGCCAGCAGCTGTTCTGGGAGTCTAGGGAGGACATAAGACATTATTTACTGTTGCCACTATACAAACTGTATTCATATTTTCCTCCCACACCCCTAATTTTAATATAGAGTTTGAATTTGGAGAATATTCTCTTCTTACAGTTTACTTTCACCATTCTATCAGTGTGCTTATAAAGGAAGCCCTGACTCATTTCCCCATTTCCCATTGCCTTCTCCATTATGCATCTTGTCTGAAACTGTAATAATTCCCAGTAGATATCTTTACCAACACACGGTTTAGTCTGCTCTTAGGTAGTACATGTTTCAGGATGACTACTAAAAAAAAGAATAAATAAACCTTTTTTCTTCCCCCTCCCCTCCCCCAGCCATATTAACACAATGTTACCTACAAATATTTTCAGTACTTTTATACATAGATGACTTTGTCCTCACCATGGGAATGCCCCCTACTGTTGTGCTGAAATCCAGGTGTTGATTTTAGAAACATCTGGAGAGGCTCCTCAGTTTTCTTGAACTCCTGTTTCAGAAAAGAAGGGCTGTCTTGAGCTGTCTTTCGTTACCAGTGCACAGTGAAATGTACTCCATAATATGGAGAAATGAGACATGCTCTGGACTACAGCAGTTTCACAGAGATCTGGAGAATTAATTCATCTCAAAAAGGGAAGGACTAAAAAAATATTGTCCCAGAAAATTAACTTATGAGAGTGTTGGATAATGATCTGAACTGTTTGAAATTTGATTTCAACCAAATTCCAGATCTTTTGTGTTTCAGTCAATTCTCTTTCTACAATGGCAATCTCTTAGGGCTTACCACTGCACAACCTGAAACCCAATGATATAGCTGCACGAAGCATAATGCTCAATGACCTCTTTTGTAGGACTATAGAGATCTCATTAACATTAATACCATTTGTGGAGAACCTTAGGACAATGGGAAGCAGAGCTTTAAAAAACATGCATTCACCCACAGATGAGCATTGAAATTTTAAAGACATGTACTGGATTTTTAGGAATATGCACACTGAATTTTAAGCAAATCCCTGGAGTTTCTAGTGCCACTGTTTAAGCACTTCATTCTTTGTTATGTGCAGTGACTTTCATGAACAGTTTAAAGCAGTGATATGAACTATTTGCCTGAAACAACTTTGCACTCGTACTATGGATCTCCTGACAGCTCTGTCATGATTCCACTCACTGAGACACAAGAAGTTCCTGTCCACACAAACACTATCCTTAGTTATTAATCCTTATTGTGATTAATAATCCTCAGGTAGCTGGTAGCCATGGAGTTAGCATGTGCATGACTTTGAACATGGATCCTCACTGCTCTGTCCAGGTGCCTGATCAAGCTCAGTACAATGTCTACTATTAAGATCCAGATAATGACTGTAGGTTATGACTCTTTGTGATCAATATAAACATTTCTTCCCTGTCCAATAAAGAAAATGGTAACTTCATGTTAAAATTATGTATCCCTGACTTGTCATTTCTGTTAACTTCTGCATGTATATGATTGTGTGTGTGCATCTAAACATACATGTGGGCTAATTTGTGTGAATGCTTATATATATAGATGCACACACCCACAAACACATGTGCAAATATATAAGTATTAACAGAATTGTATGCTGGGTTCACTAATTTGATGCTGTTTACATTTTGCTTAATGTGGCTGTGCCTGGTAGCATTTTCAAATCATTTGGTAGTTGATGTCAGTAATTTGTTGATGTTCAGTGGTAGGCAGAGAGGAAAACAACTGAGAAAGAGAAACTTGGTCAGGTTACAAGTTGCTCATAATGAGTCTAAAGAAAATGAGCCCCATCTGACAAGTATGTAGCCATACATGCCCAGATAAATGGAGCTTTATACTACCATATGGAGACAGTGACTGTAACAGGTCCAGTGCAAGTGGCTAGTTGGGATCATTTTTCTTCATGAGGAAGATCTCATGTCTAAGGCAAGATGGTATCATTCCAAGATGGCTGCCTACAGACAGAGAGAAGTTCATTACTCACCCCGTTACGTGATGATGAAAGAGCAGAGCAAAATTAAAAAGATGTACTGGCTTGGTTCTGCCTATGCGGCTGGTCCAAGAAGAGTTAACAATCCTTTACTGTGAGTTTTGGTCTTAGTGTTGTTAGCTTTTCTATGAAAACAAAAACTCTTGGGTTTTGTCTTTAGGATTCAAACCATGGCATTTTCAGCTGGATTACTTAAAGCAGCAAAAAAAGTTCTATTAAGTGCATACAAAGTACAAGAAAGTAGCAGGGGAAAAACCAGAACTGTGAACAAGTTGCATTTTCACACATTCTGATGTTCATCTGTTAAAATCCGTGCAGTATTTCAGAATTCAGTTATTTCAGTTCATGGAAAAAAGATGCTTATAAATTATTTCTAAGCTTTATGGAAACTTTATCTTCTTACCAACTGTTGCATCATCCAAAACTCTCTGAAAACAATCAAGCCAAGCTCCTAAATGCCATGTTTACCTGCTACTTATGATTCCCTCCAAGCAAACATCCTATTGCAGAATCTGTTACCACATCAAGTAGAAATGGCCATACACTTGTAATTATGACAATTTAGCTGTAATAAAATTAGTTGCCAGGTTGCTTTTTAAAGATTTCTGCATCCAGTTCAGAGTATAAGCACAGATGAACATTTGGACCACACAGCATGCCACGGTCTGTCTCACATTCATATGCTCAGTGGCCGAGAAACATTTCCTTGAAAAATGTGCAAAATCCACCACTTCACCAAACAGACTTTTATTTGTATATGTTCTGATCAACAATTTTTCTAATGTGTAGGAACCCCGAGTGCTGAGAATATTTCTCTGCCTTTTTTTAAGGGTTTTTACCCCCCTGGACACCACTGGTATAGCTTTAAACCTTGGAAAAAATTACCAACAGTCAGACAACAACTAGAAAATACAGTGGTGTGAATTAGGTTATAGACTACTATGTAAGATTGTCACAGGGTGAAAAATTTAGAGGTTTTAGGCTTCTCTTTATAGTATATAGATAAGAGTAAAAAAATACCAAAATGGAGGATTGTTGTTGTTCTCTAAACCTTCTTCTTCTTCTCCTACCACTCCATATTTTGCAGTAAAAGTAGTTTGGATTGATTGGATAGAAAATTCCGCAGTTCCTAGTCATGTTACTGAATAATTGGTAAGAAAGTAAAAATAATGTACGTTTTTAGTAACTATTGGTTAAAATGTCTTTAAAAGGCTGTGTAAATCTTGATAATTGCTCTCACTCCTACTTTTCCTCCTTCCATGCTGTACCTGGGTCACGCTAGTGGCTCAGTTCCTCTGATAAGACTTAATAAACAACTATCTTGAAGCATTGAAACTACAGAAGACGTCTTGCTTTATCTTTTAAACTCCTTGCAAGGACTTTCAGCAACTTCTCTCCCATCAGGAGAGATTTGATTTATGGCACGGTAAAGTGTCACTAATGGGATGATCTCATAATCTCAAATTTTAGAGGATAAAATTTTAATAGTCACATGGATGTGTTCTATAGGATTTCTCAGAGGGTTTTATCAATGACAGACACACGTCAGATTGTTTTACTCAGAAAATCTCATTAAGATTGAGGCATGCCAAAAAAGTTATTTTACCTGGCAGAGTTAAGTTATAATAACAACAGTATGAAAATAGACCCCTTTGCCCTCTCCTCTCCCAGAAATTTTTCTGTTTAAGGTACAAAACAAGTATTTTAGAAAATTTGACTTCTATACTTGGCACAGTCAGTGACATTCTGAAGAACCTCAGCTACATGGTTTAGGTTCTGTACCTTTTTTCAGGAGCAAACTGAAGAGAGATTTTTCTTCTTCTTCATTTGTTTAGACTGTGTTTATTTGGACATATTTTCTTACTATGTGAATCTGGCAACTTTTTAAGACACTAAAAAGTGAGAGATGAGTGTGGGACAATTACAATGAATCTTATTTTTGTCTTCTGTTTTCTCTTGTTATTTAACATGGGAGCAAAAAATTGTCTGAGGGGAAGCTGACTGGTTTGGCTGGCCATGTACTCAGAAGTCATATTCTTCCATGCATAGTGAGAATGATGCACTTGAATCAGAATAAATTACTGTATCAGAAAAACAATTTTTTTAAATTAATGAGTGATCAAAAAAGGCAGGGAAGTAATCTTTAGGGACAAGAAATGAGACTGTACACTCTCTACATGCTAATTTTTGACTGGAATGCAGATAGCAAGGGTGCAAAGTACTCATATTGTGAATATTGAATTTTGTAATAATGTTACATATGAAGAATTTGCTTTGGCCTTGTGCACATTGAGGTAACCTGTATCAAGTGCAACCTTGTTGTAAATTCTTGTATATATCATTGTGCCAGCCTTTTTGATCTTCTATATGCTGGAATTACTTAAGCAAACTTAACAGTTAACCAGTGTAATGTGATTTGTATTCACATTTGTGTATGGGTTAAATCCTTGTCTTTCATGGATGAACCTCAGAAAGTTTTTTCCAGCTATCGTATATACTCAAATATCCATTAACTTGTAACATGAAATTATGGTAACAGAAGTTAGACAGACAAAATGCAAATGTTACACAAAAGTAGGAGGAAGTAGAGTTTTGATTTTCAAGGTTCATTGTATTTGACTGGTTCAGAATATGTCACAGTTTCTCTATACCTAATGAGAATTCCTTATGCTGGTATGTCATATCTCTACTTGAACCAAAGTGATTATCCAAGCCATAATAGGAATGATTCTGGAGGAGAAATACAGTGTTAAGACCACTTCAGATTGGGTGAACTCATAGTCACTTGAGTCAGAATCAAGTGTATGATGTGGAGTGGTGACTATGAAGCTGATGAATGAGTGGCCATTTTAAAGTCCAGTGTTCTATTTAAAAGGAAGAGAAAGGTATGTGTAAAACATAAAAATAGAAATGCTTTCTGTAGCAGGAGATTGAAACAACAGCTGGGAAAAACAACTGTTAATATGACTGGAAGCAGTTGTTTGGTTTTGTTCATGATCATACAAAATTTTATCACTGCTGTGAGGATGATGTGAGTTTTGTTTCATTATACCCTGGATACTAAGAAAAGAGAAAGAACAATAAGCCTGCTTCTGTTTCAGGAAATAGAAGTTCTACAAAATATATCAGACAGAGCATTGAAAAGAAAGCATTCTAGCTTCTGGGTACCAATATTCGTCCATAGAAAGCAAAAAGAAAACCACATAAGCATTTTAGGAAATGGCAGCAGCAAAAGTCATTTTGTATTTAAGTTATACTGAGCAGAGTAAAGTTAGAATTTATTTGTGTGTTATCATGTCCCCTACATGATCATGTCCCCTTTAAACATCAAGTGTAGATTAATCTGGGAAAGACTGAAGGAGTTGAGACAGATGACTGTAACATCCATAGAAATGTTTCCTTTTAATTCAACTATGTTTTATTTGTCGTCATCTGGATAAACTTTCAGAAAAGACAGAAAAGCCTCTGGAGATCAATATTACTAAAGGTTGCCACTGAGGCTTGACTCAAATTATAGTCTTCAACATAATTTTTAGTGCTTTAAAAAAAAATGTAGATAAGTAAAAATATGACTCATTATGAAATTTGGTATTGATCTCAATAACTGTTTGTGTGAGCATTTGACATCCATTTTCTACTTGGTAAACATGCTTAGCAATGTAATTCAGTACCAGTTCTTATTATTCTGTTGTCTCTTACCAGATCCTGTCAATAGCACATTGAACCTCAGCAAGAAAAAAAGCCCAAAAAAGACCTTGAAGAAACAAGAGAAGCCATAAAAATTATAGAGAAAGGAACAGTTAAATAAGGCCCAACCGCTTTAATGTCTTAATGGAAGAAAATAATCTGAATCTATCCACTGAATTTAGTATGACGTAGAGATGCTTTCATGAGTCACTGGATCTGAGCTAATATACTCTACTGAAAGATGAGGCATATGGCTTAGATTGCTCTGTGCTAATGCTTCTACTCTGGATCAGAGTGAACTGTTGCCTGGCCAGGCTGAAAACAGGAAGATGGAGGCTGGTTCTGTTTTTGTCCATCCATGCAAACATGCCTGCTGACAACTTTCAAGAACTGGACTTCATGTCTGTCATATGATGAGAAAAAGTATCACAGTTCGAGTAACCTTTATCTGGCAGTGTATTTGATGTATTACCATCATATTTTAAATGGTCTATGAATATGGCAAAAATGTTACCTTTTTTTTCAAAGTAAAATAAAATTAACAAGGTACAAGCTGCAACAGAAGAAAACCAAAACAAAACCAAAGCACCATAAAAAACAATTGAAAAATGTTTCTTAAGTTAGCATTACCCTCACACATCTGGGAAACTGTCTTTGGCTTTCCACTGTCACAGGCACTTTTAGGAAGTAGGATAAGCAAAGGCTCAGCATCAGGAGGAGGGATAGGACAGGTTTCTATTACAGCAGACTTCAGGCATTTAAATCTGAATTGGATGTCTTTAAAATGTGCTTTTCATGATCAAAAAACTGTCTTTCACTTCCTGGCAAAAAGCATCACAATAAGTCTCTTCATGGGTGTTTGCAAGTTTGCATAAGGAGACTTCTCCTTCAGGAGAAGTGGAGACCCTGTCACAATATTTTTTGCTAAAGTCTTCAGGACATTCCTGCTGTGTGGCTGAACCCCCAGTACCACGTGGGTATTATCCTTCCTGTGATCTTGTTTAGATAAGATAGCTCTTCATGACCAGGTGGCTTCTTTTCCTGTTCCTGCCATTTAAGATTTTGAGAATCATAGCAATTTCTTAATTTCTGCTGCTGCTTCTGTCCATGGCTTTTATCTGTTCTGAGGCTGAGAGAGACATGGGAATGTTGTGCAGCAATATGAAATTATTTCAGGCATTCAAAGCACCTCAGCTGATTTTTTTGGTTTCCCATTAGTTCAGAATGCAATGTGAAAGCTAGAGGTCTTGAAAAGTACAAACCAAGCACCAGTAATTTTCACCTGAACTCATTCAAACTGAAGCCAGCAGGTTTCAAAGAGCTCTAATAATTACTGAGAGACTTAGCAAAGGCTTGTCTGATCCTATATTTGTGACTCAGTACAGCATTCTAACCTGCTTTCACACTCTCTGTAGCTAAATTAAGAGCTCTTAGACAATGATGGATGGCAAGTCTGCCACACTCTGACTTTAAAGAAGTTGAAATAAAGTACTAGCTGGAAAGAAATAATGGAAATGTGAATGGGCTGTTCAGTACACATGTAAATGTAAATAACACATATGAGGGACAGTGGAACTGAAAAGAAAGGCTTTAAAATATGTTTCCACATCCTCTAAATAAGGTCTTGAAATTCCAGGTTATAGACCAATAGATATCATTATCAGAAAAAAAGTATTTCTAGCATGTAAGGGAAATTAGTATATACCCATAGCAGAAACCATAAGAGGTATAATAGACATGCTCTCTGACATTTAAAGGTTGACATGGCAAAAATGTGAATTGACTCTTTTGAAGACAATACTTTTTTTCATACACAACGGCACAGTCTGGTAAGAGCAAGAAAATGCATACATAAGGAAGTGTTTGTGCCTTTCCCCTTTTCTGTCCTCTGTAAAGGTGATTATGATACCACATACAGTCCTACAAGAAACAGCTGAAGTGCCATGTTAGAGTTTAGCCAAGTGTTAGTATACATTTGCCCAGAAAGACTAGCAGGTGATATGTTGGACTGCTGTGTCTACTACCTAGCCTGGATACATCTTGTAATCATCATCTTTCATATTTGGCTGCATTTTTGTCATGAGTTCTTGTGGCATTATGGGTACTTCACTCCTACCTCATGGTCATCCTGTTGCCAGGATCCTTCACTCTGAGACTTTCAAATTGAAATCAGTATTTGTTCTGGATTAGTATCAGTGAAGTTACTTCAGATTTTCAGGTGCTGTGTGAGTATCCAAATGTTGCTACTAATTGTAATCAGAGTGTTATGAAACCAAGGATCATACCCTGCCCTCGGGTGTTTGGAGGAGTGTGACTTGAAATGCCGTTACTAAGCCTCAACTACCCTGCAAGTCTGTATATATCTTCCTGAAGCTAGTCCTGCATATAATATTTGGTAACAGCTGAAAAGAAGCACAGAACAGAGAGTCAGGAAGATGTGGCAACTTTCTGAGTTACTTTAAGTTTCTATAAATGAGATAGTGAAAGAAAAATTCACTCTTTAATTAATTTTACTGGATCCAGACATGCACCATGTAGACTGAATTTAAGCTCTGATACACAAACCTTTTGGAGTACCTTTTTTTTTTTCAGCAGCAAAAAACCAAATGCTCAAGTTGCTTTAAAAAATGAATCATCACAGACGTCTAACCCTGAACAAGAGCTGATTGATTAGATCTGAATCCAGCTGGATAACACCACCTTTCTCATACAAACCCAGTTCATTTTTTTTTATTATTCATAGGCTACATCAGTTTTCAAAGTATGACTTGAAGGCCACATCATCATTGGAAAAAAAATCTGGCATGCTTCAGAGTTCAGGGAGCATTGCTGGAGAACTATTTTGTGTGTCGTTGTTAAACTAAAACATTATGTTTTCAAAAAAAGTCAAAATAGGAACTGAATTGCTTCAAGAAATACAGTGATCTGTCATAGAGACTCAGTAAAATGTGATAAGGGAAGATTTATTTTGCATTCTGTATTTAAATAATGTACCTTTTTTGAACATATAAATCTAATTCCAGTTTTCTGCCTTCTGTGCAAGAGACTGTGATCAATTTTTCCCTGCTGGAGTTCTGGACAGACAGTATGTATCTGTTGCAAATTTATTTGAATACCTGCATCCATGTATATCCTGATGAAACACTTACAGTGTAGCCATACTACACAGGCACACTAATATGTTTGCTAAGCTGATCAATAATAAGATTGATCAGTCTTTTGCTGGGCCAAGTTAATCATGGTATCGATCAGCTTAGCAAACACATCGCTTTCGTTGTGCACTACTGCTGTACAAGGTCTTCTCTCCACCCCCATCAACTGGACATCAGAAGATTTCAGAAAATGAAATATAACCACATTTTCTACAGTGAGTGTTCCTTTTCCTTCAAGCTCAACTTGTACAGGTAACTATAACGTTTCATGATTAAGGTGTTCAGGTTCCTTAGCCTTGTCTTGCGAGTTTGAGCACTGTCGTTAAAAACCTGGAAAATTTCAGAATCTTTTTTTTTTCTAAGACATAAGACACTCAACCCAGGCTCTGTCTGTAATAAGGTCCTCTTTCTGGCACTGAGTATTTGAGATTCCCCCATTCTATATGCATCCTTTAAAAGCATCTCTCATATTAGAGGCTCCAGGCTTTCTAAAGGGAAATAACTGCAGAGGAAACTTCAATACAATAAGAAGATATGGATCTTGGGCTCTATTATTAGCACAATGTTAGAATATTTAACTCTATATAACTATATATGCAACTATATAACAAGACATTCAATAGTTTCAGATTAACATTAAGGAAATTTCATGGTTATTTTCCTAGATGTGGCAAAAAAAGGCACTTAAGTATGAAAATAGGTCTATTTTATTTAAGGTATACCTCCCACACTTATAAAATAAATTCCATGCTGCAACTACAAAACAGCATTGAAGTGGTTGCTGTATTCTAGTATCATATATACATATATACAAATGGCTACAAATACTCATGAGTACCAATTTTTTACGATATGCTATCGAGGACAGATGTAATTGGAAACAAGAGAATATCAAAGTAGATATTCAGCAGATGGAAACTGTATTTACTCAATTGAAATTTTCCTCATACATTTCTTCTTTGCTAATACCAAAAACACCACCTTAAACCATTCTTTGTGGTATAAGAAATCATAATACGACATTCCTGTTCTAAGGTAGAAGTACACTGGTGAGAATTTAGCATTACTGGGGAAAGATGCTATGTTACAGACTATATTCCTTGTCTGAATGTAGCTAGAAATTAAACCTTAGAAACTGTGTATTGCATGAAGTTAGTTCATAGGATTCTCCTCCCAAAGTTTTTAAAACCTAAGCAGGCTTAACATGAATCGAGAATGTTTGAAAACACCCAAAAATCTTCCTGTAATTCATATTTTATGTATTGCACTTGCTTCAGTCTATGTTGTGTGGTCTCTGCACAGCCCCTGAAGACCTATAAAGTCTTGTTAGCTGCTTGATTTCTGGTTAGTCTAACAGTAATTTTGTACGAGTCCATAATTAGAGATTTCAACCGAAGAGAGGTTATTTCTTAGAGTGCTAGGGGCCTATCTGGCTGTAAAATCTTCAGTATCATGTCAATTTACATTTTGCAGAGCTCACTTTCATAACCATATAATTGGAAATAGAAACAAAATTTTTCAAAAGTGTTGTCACATTTTTAAAATTTGAAAACATCAGTGCAAGACTGAATTTGAAAGTCTGCAAGATCTATATCTGCCTTTAATGCCAGCTCAAATCCTACCTGCTTGACACTGAAGACAATTTGGTTGAGGTGCCTTTGGTTGGTGAACAAAAAGGAAAACCTGAAGCCACTAGCAATTAAAAAATACCACCCTAAATTAAAAAAAAAGTCAAAACCTGACTTCTGATTTAGTAGATGCCACCAGGCTATTATGATTAAATTTTGCATATATGCAGGTAATCACTAAGTCTTTATGATCAGGGAAATTTTTAGGGGTAGGTGGATTATCTGATTTTTCCATCTGAGAAAAGTGCCAGAATAAAACCCCTGGAAGCACAATCTCATATCCAGTCTTTGGAAAACAGAATTCTCTCACTGTCCTGTTTATGCATCTGAAATTTAACTCATGAGATGAAAGAAGAGCTTCATCCATATTTAAACAACAGAGACACTGATGAATGAACAACAGCTAAAATGAGTACTTTCACAGAAAAAAAAGGGGCTTTTTTATAACATTAAAGAAAATAAATTACTAGTCTCTCTTTCTTTTTAATATTTCCCTAATATTTTAAACTGGAAGTTCTTTGTGGTAAGCTGCTCAGGTTGTTGTATAGGGGTTGGGCACAGAGCAAGAAATGTCTGCTTTGCTCTGACTGACATGTGGGGGTGACTTTTAAATACACCTTCTGCAAATGTGGTGTATTCTTCCTCTTTCTTCCTCACACTGTGCAGTTGGCTGTGTGGTGCCTCTATCAAAAACATGGAGGGCCCAGGACTACAAAGAAGGTCATTTGTAATGAGGAGACAAGGTGGAGTCTAAGCTGTGGGTTTCATACTGGCATTGCCAATAACTACAGCTTAGAGAAAGAAGGTCACAGTGCTGCAGGGCCCTGACTGTAAATGGTGCTTCTATTGCTTTAAAGACTACATAATTTCATTCCACTTAAGTCAGCAGACTGGGAATATGTGTAATGATCTTCTCTTCACCCTCCAGGGTCTGAGTAAGAATGGTTCCAAGACCAAGTTTTCTGGCTTCCATAAAGATTTCAAACGAAGAGTTTAAATCTGTGTGCAAGAATATTGAAGGTGTTATTAACGCTTGTTTGAGCTTTAGGAATGCCCTTTGACATCCTCCATTACTATTCCAAGCAAGTAGTATAGATATTTCAACTTAAATAACTGAAACCAATTCTTGCTTTTACAGGAAGTCTGAGGAGATAATTTTAACACTACCTTGACCAAATTAAGGGAAGTTAAGTGGTCCATTTAAAGAATGTCTCACCACAACATTACTGATCTTTTTTTTTGAGTGACAGCAATGTCTCTTCCTTTTTCTAATTTTTGCAAACTTGATGATTTTTCTTTACCCATCTCTATTTAAGAAAAAAAATCCTTACCTTACTTTTTAGCATTCTGGGACTTATTCTCCACAACATCTTTGATAGAAAATTTAAGGATTATGACTTTTTATTTCTCTTTTGTAAAATATCAATACTTTATGCTGAATCTAAGATATCCCTGGAGGACAAGGAAAAGGTTGCAGAAAGAAAGAGAACTCTGAACATTTCCTGGGCAGAGGCTGAATTTTGATCTACCTTATTCTACCTTTGGAAACGTTCATTTAAAAGAGTTGTCTTCCATCTTTGAAATTTGACAATGCATAAGAATCTGTTTTTAAATAAATATATTTTATTTTGGGGCTAAAACCAGTAGAAACAGTGTTCCACTATGGAACTATGGAGTCTGAAAGCCTTCTGGATCATTTAACGAAATACAAATTATTTTATGCAATTTGCAGGTCTTACTTGTTCACTAGAAGACAAATTTCACCTCCAAGTCCAAAAACCAGGAGTACCTCTATGCAGTCGCAAATAACAGGTACATAAACTCAAGCAATTAAACTGAGAATAAAATTTGAAGCATTATAATGATATTTATTCACTGTGTATCGTGCACCAGTAACTCCCATCTCCAGGGACACAAATAGTGGGATGCAGTAGCCAAGCAGGGGATGGATTAGAAAGGCCATTACCCAGTGTTGTACCCCTGGATTTATGCTACTTTCTGATTTGAACAAAGGTAAATATAGAGGTAATCAAGCCCTCTATTTTTAGCAGGCATTAAAAAATGCACAAAATAACAGGTTTCTAAGTCTAGTTAGAAGCAACACTTTTTTTTCCTTACAAAAAGTTTAGAGAAGTTCGTTATGCTTGATGTAAGCTTCAGCTTCTCAAACACAATATGACAAGATGCACAAGATGACTGTCCACTTTCTGAGTTAAGCTGTCATGTAAATAGGGACCAGAAGGTCCTGGTCAAGGGAAAGTTGACCATGAGTCAGCAGTGCCCTGGTGGCCAGGAGAGCCAAGTGTGTCCTGGGGGCATCAGGCACAGCATCACCAGCCAGGCAAGGGAGGGGATCGTCCCGCTCTGCTCTGCACTGGGGCAGCCTGACCTTGAACATTATGAGCAGTTTTGGGGGCCATGATATAAGGATGTAAAGTGGTTAAAGAGCATCCAAAGGAGAGCAATGAAGATGGTGAAGGGCCTTGAGAGGAAGCTGAATGAGGAGAGGCTGAGGTCACTTGGTCTGTTCAGCCTGGAGAAGAGGATATTGAGGGGACACTTCATTGTGGTCTTCAACATCTTCACGAGGAGAAACAGAGGGGAAGGTACCAGTCTTCACTCTCATGACTAGTGAGAGGATCCTGAAGCTGTGTCACGGAAGGTTTAGGCTACATATCAGGAAGAAGGTTTTTCACCCCCAGAAGGTGGTTGGACACTGGAACAGGCTCCCCAGGGGAGTGGTCACAGCACCAAAGCTGACAGAGTTCAAGGAGTGTTTGGACACTGCTCTCAGGCATTGGGTGTGACTCTTGGGGTGTCCAGTGTAAGGCCAGGACTTGGACTTGATGATCCTGATGGGTCCCTTTCAATTCAACATATTCTATAATTCTCAAAAACATTGTCTCTGATCTCAGTGGCTGTTAATTGCTCCTGAAACATAAAGATGACAAATAAAATCTGTGTCTCAATTAATGAAACAGATGAACATTCCAGCAAATAGCATGCCTGGGTAATGGGTTTATACATAATCTCTGGATTTTGTGCGGCATGCAACAGGGCAGTTAATAGCATAGATTGATTAAAAAAGGTTACCCCTTGCTTAAATTCCATGGTCCTCCCTTCAAAATGGGGAAGCAATGAGGAAGAATTAGAAAGAAAAAAAATTAACCGCCTTTAAAAAAAATCTCCAGAATTCTGAACCATTGATAACCAATACAGCTGATTATCTTGGTGACATCATCAAGTGAGAAAGGACCAAGAGAAAAGCTGGCCTGTGGCTTTCATGGTGAAATCTGCTGTAATATTTCAGAGCTTTCACTCTGTCAATACTTGCTTGTCATAGAAACCTCTGAAATAAAAAGACCAATTTTAAACTTAAAAAAAGCATATTCAACAAGGGTTTGTGTGTGTTTATACAAGATCTCTCTCATGATCTGTCTCATATTTTACTCAATATATGAGCATGTGTGCAAATAGAGTATACTATGCATTTATTATATACATTTGGGATTTTGAAAAGGATAGCTTGTCAAGGGCAGAAACTTTGCTCAGAAACATTTTAGACATCAGGGAAAATGGAAATGGAAACTGTAAACTGTTTAAAAGAAACTTCTTGTTGAAAAGAAATTTGCTTATTCTTTAGGACATCTAATTGAAGAAAGCAGTTTCATTGCTTAAAGACACAAAGTAGCCTAAGGAAAAATTAAAAGAAAGCAACAGTAAAAATGATAGGCATATTACTACATACACTGTGGCAAACAGAAAAAAAAGGAAATAATCAAAGACAGGAGGAAAACAGAATGCCTCAGTCAAGGACTAGCAGAGAAACAGAAAAAAAAGGAAATAATCAAAGACAGGAGGAAAACAGAATGCCTCAGTCAAGGACTAGCAGAGCAGTGAGAAAATTTAAAATATACAAAGAATTAAAAGAATTGTACAGTGACAATTCAGTCCTATTTGTAGAAAGGTATTACTTGGTATTTCTCTCCCTGAACTAAAGAGTGATTTGGGTTTTGGGTTGAGGCTTCTGGTGGAATGAAGTATAGAAATATCACAAGCCTCTGCTAATTCAGGGAGTTCAAGTTACCTAAAATAAGTAGCCGTGCAATTGCTATCTTTTGTTCCTGTTCTGTTAGATGAGGTAGGTCCCCATGTATTTTCCTTGCAAACCAGCCAATGACACCCTCAACTCCTGAAAAAAGCATAAGCATCACAAAGAATATTTCTTTTATTCAGTTTAGTGGTCTTACATAGTTAATTCATGGCCTGCCTGTTCATTAATAGCATAGTCATCTCAAATGCATATTAATAAGAGTTACTATCACAAGCCACCACATTTTATCTATTCATGAATATCAGTTTCAAATAATTTAGTTTAAGTAGAAATAGAATAACAGAAAGAATAAAATTCATTCCATAGTGGATTTTTTTTTTTTTTTGGAAAAGAGAATATCGTAAGTAGAAAGCAATTTAATCAATGAACAAATAAGTTTGAATTAAACCCAAAATATAAAAAAAACCACCAACATGAGGTTAATTGTCACAGTCCCTAAAAATATTCCAGACAATATGAGGGAGTAATTTAGGGAATGATTGCCAAGGGTTGTTCAAACACCAATAGGCAATAAATTTGAGAAAATTACATGGTAATGGGGTTCTTTGATTTGTATACTATGCCAAATAGTCCACCATTTTTCATCATTATGAATGAGAAAAATGGTGACAAAATTCTTAGTATCACTTCCATAATAGTAATGAAAGTTCAAGAATCTTGCTAACACATGGAAACAGTGACTTAATAAAAAAAAATTATTCTACCTAAATGGACAAAAAATAATTAATTGAAAAAAACATATGAATAAAATTTCTTAAATTAACATGGAAAAAAAAATGTATTTCATAGAAGTTTAAAATGTACAAAGCTGATTAATTCAGGAAATAATTCTGGACACAGTAAAAAGATGGGTAGAGTTTGTAACATTTGTAGTTGTTCTAAAGAGAAAAAGGTCGTGTTTTTAAAAAGTCTTTTCTATCTGTTTGCAAACATATTTATAATTTTTAGTGTTTGATTTACTACTACTTTGAGGAAATCCATTAAAACCTTTAAACATCTTTATGCTTTCTTTTGCTTGACATGAGCAATAGTTTTTTATTAAACCTAGTATTTCAGCTCCATATAAGTAAAGCTCTGTAGACAGGAGTAGCTGTAAATCACACTCGATAAACTCAGAATACTTAGAAAGGTTTTTTAAATTGGTTCTAATCAATTATACAACCAGAAAATTAGAGAAATATTTTCTGGGAATAGTATAAATTAGTTTATGCTTTTTCATTTCTTCTAATATACGGAGGTATTTATGTTGATGAAAGAGTCATTATTCACTTTAGATCATAAGACTTTTCTTCATAGTTTTGCCTGGGTTGTCTTCTGAGCAGCTGCAAAAGTGATTCTAGAGCATTACATTTTCAGAAGCTTGGGAGAACTATTGAAAATTATGCCATGAATTTTTTTTTTGTCACATGTAATACAATATGCTCTAAATGACCAGATACCAACTTTTCAAGAAGTTGTCGTATAGAGGGAACACTGTAATAACAAATTGTTGTGGCCTGAAACTTATTTTGATAAGGAACTATGGACAACACATTATAAATACATTTATCACACACTGCCACAAATGAAAAAGTAAATAATTTGTTATTGATGCCATGAAGATTTTTTGCCTTTTCTTTTATACCCCTGTTATACCTTTTTACAACTTCTGTATTCTTAGTGCTTTTTCCCTACATTCTTGGACTTGTTTGTCAAGCTAAGAGACAACATTTTAGAAACTTCATAGCTAGGGATCGGTGTGCCCCAGACCCCAAGGTCCTCTCCAGAACACATTCTGTAAACTAAGATAGAACCATTCAGGGGAAGGCTCCTTGGGGAGGGGGGCTCACTTGAGCCTCTCATTGGGGAATTTTTGATAGATATGCTAATTAGTAAGAACTATAATGTTATACCCGATCTTTTGGGGCATATTCGGCAGGGTGCATCTCGATGCATATGACCTGGACGTGTGCACCTAAGGATCCTTAAAATAAATACCAAGGTAAAATCCCTTTTCCCCTTCTAACTGTGTTTGACTCTTGATTTTAAGACCAGGAAAAGGCATCGCTATCCTTTGCTGGTTGGTAACAATGCTAAGCTGTGTTTTCTCAGAGATAAAAAGGTACTCTCCCGGTTAAATATTTATTTTATTTTTAGATGGAAGTGTAATATTTCCATGTTTCCCAGCTTACTTACATTGCATGGATTAGTTGAATATATTGTCTAATACTGTGATTATCCATAAAAAATTTTCAAACCTCTTAAAAGAGGACAATCAATATGTAGCTTGCTCTTTTTTAGTTTTTCTTATAGGTTCGCCTATTACTTCAGCAAACAAAACTCTGCTTTTCTGGGGGTCTTATTTTTACAGCAAATTTCTTCTTAGACATTCATTAATATGCAGGGTTTTTTTTTGTTTTTTTTTTGTTTGTTTGTTTGTTTGTTTTTGTTGTTGTTTTTTGGTTTTTTTTGTTTTGTTTTGTTTTTTAAATTGTTTTTCTTCTTCTTAGAAAACCTGGATCTTGAAGTACTGCAGGTACATCCCCCAGACTTTCCCTCCAGCCTCTCTCAATTTAGGCAATTTAATTTCTGGAAATATTAGTGGCTAACTGGAGTAATCTGTAGAGATTTCTTCCCAGTTTACTCTGTCACAATTCACTGTACAAAACTTCACAGGAACAGTCAGGTGGGAGGTGGGAGTAACCCTGTAGTCCTCTGCAAAATTTTCCACAGATTATCCTCTTCACTTATTCTGTTTTTCAATAAAGCAACCAGTAATGGGACAGTTGAGAGATCTCAGGATGTTCTGCCTCCTCTCAGATTCACACACTCATGTCCCAGTCAAGCAGTCATCTTCACTTTCACCTTGTTTCTTCCATGAAAAGCATTTCCACATTGCTAGGGATTTTTTCTCAGAGCATGATGTAGTCCAAGCTGTACATCAGGAAGAAAGTTACATCTGGCTGAAGAACATTTGACCTCTTCCACGTAAAAGCCCTGGTAAAGTAAGAAAAAAAAGGCCACACCAATATCTGACTCCTCTAGTTCTTGTCTGGGAGGAAGACCTCTTTGTTCACCCTCTTACTTACTGTTAGATGAATACAGCTGTAAATAAGAATTCAAAAATCTGAAATTAGTGTATTTACAATGACATATGGGTTCTGTTATTCTAAAGCGACTTTGCTCAAGTTTCACACAGACATATTAATAACTGTTATGCTTAATTTATTTTTATCAAGTTCTTCTGCAGATGCATTTATTAGTCTATTGATACCTTCTAGCAAGAAAATACAAGACTTCAATGGCTTTGCATATTCCAGTAGAAAGTGGTGAATATGACTAGGAGAATCCATAGGAGATACTTGCAGTTTGTAGAAATAGGTTAAATTCCTTCCACATGGATCATAAGAAAACGACCACAGTCTCATAACATCAGGTTTAAAGCCCAAAAGAGACTATTAAATCATCTAATATGACTTCTTATATATCACATCCCTTTAAACTTTTTTCAGTTACACCTATAATGAATCCAAACAGTCATGCTTAACAAAAATGTATCTACAAGAAAGACCTGAAGATATATGTTGGGTGGATCATTCCCTACTTGTGTTAGTGCAAGCCAGAAGGACACCTGGACTTTGAAGTGCAGGCAGCCAGCTGTGAGGGAAAGGGAAACCAGGAACACCACCAATGGCTGCCTCTGATTGGGATTTTGTTTTATTGCTCTCACCAAAGACATTCCAGTTCTACCATATCACTTTACACTTAATTAACCTCAATGTTAAACCTTTCTGCCAAAGTTCTCATTTAAATTATTTCTCAATTCAACTCACATCCAGTCATTCCTTTTTTTTTTTTTTTTTTTCTCTTCAATGTAAGGGTCTTCCAGATCTGTGAAGTTTTCCTGGTATTCCAAGATTAATTAGAAATTAATATAATTGGACTATGAGTGCAATAAGATAGTTTTTGAAAGTACCCAAAGAAACACATCTGTGTTCATGACATTTAGGTTGGATTATTTAAAATGTTTTTAGAATATTTCTCTATGTTAGGTGGAGATTGAGGGACTCTAGTCATACATACCTTTGTTACTGATTGGTGTAAAATTCTCATCCTCCATTCTTAAAAATACAGTCAATAAAACATAGAACACATGCTCAGTAAAGAGTGGTTGTAACTTGGAGGTGGGTAACTTTGGGATGGAAGTTAATATTACAATTAAATTGACAATAATATTACAATATTACAATTAAATATTACATTGTAATATTTATTGTTAATATTATTAATATATTATTAATATTATGTAATATTATTGTTAATATTACAATTAAATTAAATTACAATTGTTAATATTACAATTAGGTTATAATGAACCAGGCTCATCTGAGGGAAGTGATTTCTTCACAGTTGTTGGCTCAGCAGCAAGATATCTCCTATCTTCCTTGTTTGACGGGTGTTTGACGTGGTTTATCAGCTGTAAAGTCCCACCAAGTTCCTGTCTCTGCAAGGGTTTCAACAGGGCCTGGCCATGGTGCTTCCACTCTGCTTCATCCTCCTTAGCAGAATCTGCAACTTTAGAGTTACAGATTGTGTGTGTGGGGAATCATCCTAGAATATGTTCTGAGCACACCAACCACATTCCATCCAAGGAGTAGTAGCTGTATTTTACCCTTTAATTCCTGTAACGCTATAACTTTTGCTAGGATATGAGTACAACATCTCAGTTTCCTCTAATTTTACTCCCAGCCATCTCTCCACACCAAGTTTAGAATAATACAAGGTAATATAACCATACCAGAAGGCCATAATGACAGCTCAGCACCTTGGAAAAATAATACCTACACGCAGCTTCCTCTTGTTTCACCACTTCCAAGGGTTATTTTTCCTGCTTACTGGAGTGACAATGTCACAGCCAACCAATAAATAGGATGGGTTCAGAATCCAGTCCATAATTTAATAATGGAAATAATGCACTTTTTTTGAAAATTACATCTACCTATCAATTCTCATACAACTTTTTTTCTTTTTACTATCAAAAATAATGTGTTAAGACAATTTTGTGCAATGGTTTCTCGCTGTGTGATTATGCTGAACCAGGTAATTTGCAAATCTGTGGCAGGTTTTAGGCTTTAAGATGGTCTCAGTGTTTAAAGTTACTAATATTAAGCGTCTTGCTGAATGCATCAGTCCACATCGTTCATCAGAGCTATTCACCACATAGGATGATGACAAAAAGACAACAGAGTGAAAGCTATTAGGTCAGTAAGAGGAACCAAGTATGTGCTTATCCTTAAAAAGAGGAACAGCAGTAGCTAATGTGTTATGAGAACCGATAAAAGCATTGGTGATCAGAGCTGATCTCATGTGAGAAATTTGCACCGATGTCAGGATAGTCAGAGAAATAAGGGGACAAAGGTAATCTTTTTGCCCTCAACAAAGAAAAGACAGCATAACAAAGTGTTATTACAGTTATAACATCTTCCAGATTCTGCCTAAGATCAAAGTCCTTGTCCAGATGATGAAGGATCACATGAAGTTAAAGGGCAGATTCAGAGAGAAGAAAGGCGCGTATGACCTAATCACAACCATGTGTAACATCACTGATAAAAGGAGGACAGTGCAATCCTACATTGATCATGTGTTCAGCTTCTCAATAATTTTGACACCATCTGATTTGACCAGCTCTAGATTTCCAGATGTAGGAACTCTAGCCCATCTCGTTGAACTCATCACAAGTTTCTGTCAGCAGCCAGAGAGAAGAGTGTGAGCAACCCCACGCTGCAGCAACTGGTTTTCTATTAGCCAGAGGATGAAACAAAGATTCAGCATGTAGTCAGTAGTTCCAGGACAAGGGTAGGAAATATTTGGAAGAACAGAAATGCCTGAGCCTGATATTACTTCACACCTCTAAAACAACTTCAGATGCACCAGTGAAATGACAGACTTTGCTTCTACTACTTCTACAATATAACAAAGCTAAAGAAAGTAAAAAATATGCTAGTGGGGAAAGTAGCTTACCTCGAAGTCAAAGAAGTGAAATGGAATTTAATGGGCATGTTTGTTGGCTCATCAAAATAGGAGGCAGGCAAAAATCCCTGTTAATGATCTAGTTGTACACAGACTGAATGACTTTAATTATTAAGGACCAGAAACATTTTGCCAATTAATCTTCACTCATTCTTCCTATATAGAATACAATAGAATATTTTTATATTTTTATAAAAAATTAAGAATGTTTCGTTGTGTTGTGGACTCCATCATAAAAAATGTGAAAGATTTTGGCATCTTTAATTGCTTATACCTTTGACTTCTGAAAACCTAAGGGTTTGAGTTTTGTTTCCTAATCTGGCTATGTATGTTAATAATGGGAAGTTAACTGCTGTTGACAGGACAGCTGCAGCATTTGAAATATGAAATTGCTGTTGGGACTTCAAATAGAGTTTACAAAATTTCTGTCATAGTGTCAGAGGGAATAAATTGATTTGTCTTATTTTGTTCTCTCATTCATTTTTTAATTTAATAGAATATTTCATTCTAGTGGTTAAGGACTAATAGTAAAGAGGGATAATTAGTGCATTTAGCATGAGAGAGCATTCCGCAAAGACTTCTGGTATGATCTGTTTCTTCTTCCAGTCCTCTGTCCTTGGTGGAAATTCAATTTGATGTAAGGTGTCTTCAGTGGGCTCTTCCTACAGGATCTTATGCTCTAGAGTACTGTCCATTCTCTGAGGCAGGGCTGGGTGGAATTTTCTGTGGATATCACCAGGTGTTTCTCCACTGCTTTACACAACACAGTCTGTTCTTGGAAGGCGTGGCTCTTGCAGGTGTTGGCAAACAGTAGAAGACTTCCTTCCTTTAGGTAAACCATGACCTTTTTCACACAAGTTCATAGGGGTTGTAGAGGAAAGAACATTACCCATGTACAGCCTGAAATGCAGGATAGAGTTGTGAGTTCAAATTTACTCTCTTCTGGTCCTCTTGTCAGTCACATAGGAGTTTGAGGAGATGGTGCTACCACTTTGTGGCTGCGGAACTTTGCCAATGGTTCAGAGATTTTCTGGGAATAGGGAATATATGAAATACTTCACTTAGCTCTCCTACCTGAGGTGGAAAAATTTTGCTGCTCACCCATTTGTATTCTTGAAATATGGGAGCTGAAAAGGTAGGGGAGTGGGGTATAATTGAAAGTGCCTGAAGCCTCAGTTGAAAAAATTACAGTATCAATCACAGAATGCAGTATGTTTTTTTTTAATTTTGCTTTGATTGTTGTTGTTAACTGTACTGCATTTTATATTGGCTTTGATGATTTACAATTCTAAGAATTCAGTGTAAAAATGAGATTATCTATTATGAAATGTATCTAAAATCAGGAAATTAATTAATGAAGTATTTCAATGCATTTTAAATCAAAATGATTTGTGGGTATGAAGTAAATATGAATAAAATATGAAGTTTGAAAACTTCATTAAACAACTTTTTCTTTTTTTCTGTTCCCAAATCAAGAATAATTTTCCTCTGATTACCTTTGAGGACTCAGGGGATAACAGGAATGTCACTGGTGAAATTTGAAAATTCACAGGAGTTATATTAAAACATTACATTATTTAATTGACTAAACAATAAAAAGACAGTATTGTGGAGGAACTATAATTTCCCAAGAAAAAGACATCATATATTTTCCTGCTCTAGTGGCACAATTAACTACCAAAGCATGAATCCTATGAGGCAGACAAGAAATACTTTAAATTATATTCACCCTTCTCAGAAATTGTATCTTATACTAGTAAATTCTATTGATTCAGCGTTATCATAGACTCATAGAGTGATGGAGTGATGGAATGATTTGAGTTGGAAGGGAACTCTAAAGGTCATCTAGTCCAACACCCCTGTAGTGAGAAGGGACATCTTCCATGAGATCATATTGGTCAGAGCCCTGTCCAGCTTGACCTTGAATGTTTCCAGGGATGGAATATCTACCACTGCTTTGGGCAACCTGTTCCAGTGTTTCATTACTTTGATGTTAAAAAATGTCTTCCTTAAATTTAGTTTAATTATACCCTCTTTTAGTTTAAAACCATCATCCCTTGTCCTACAGCAACAGGCCTTTCTAAAAAGTTTATCCCCGTTTTTCTTATAAGCCCTCTTACAGGACCTGCTTTTGTCCTATAAGTCCTCATAGAACACAAACAGGTTTCTCCAGAGCCTTCTTTCCTTCAGGCTGAGCAACCCCAATTGTCTCAGCCTGTCTTCATAGGGGAGGTGTTTCAGTCCTCTGATCCTCTTTATGACCCTCTTCTGGACCTGCTCCAACAGGTCCAGGTCCTTCTTATGTTGGCATTCCCAGAACCAACCCAGTGGATGCCAAAGTACAAGGAGAGAATCACCCCTCTTGACCTACTGACCACACCTCTTTTGATGCAATCCAGGATGCAGTTTGTTCTCTGGGCTGAGAGCGCATTTTGCCAGCTCCTGTGCAGCCTCTCACCCACCAGCACCCTCAAATCCTTCTTGGCAGGGCTGCTCTTTATCTTTATTAATAGCAGGTGTTAACCCAACTCAGGTGGAGGACCTTGCACTTAGTCTTGTTGAACTTCATGAGGTTCCCATGACCGCCTAACATTTTAGCATTATTATGCTTTGTTCTCTTATTTTTTAAATTATCCACAAACCTTCATTTGGAAAACAGTTGCCTCAAAAGAAGATTCTTACCTGAGATAAACCATGTATATTGCCATTCACAATGGGTGAAATCAGAATCTTATTTCTCATAGTTTAACTAAATTACATTATATTTTCCTTTCTCTTGTGCATCTTGAACTCTCTGGGTTTTGAATGTCAGTAGGTGGGTGAAAAAATAAATTTTCTCAAATATTTTCCTAATTTGTAAAAACTCTGAGCTGAACTGTTAAATTGATGGCCTGGTATTTTTCTTCAGCATCTTGTTTTCCTGTGCTAGTTAGATGAGATGAGGAATTTAAATAGCCATAATGACAATATATATATTCATTATTTTTTTCTTTTGCACCATTAGATCCTCCAGACAACATCCATTTTTATTAAGTCTAAATTAAGTCAAAAATGTTATTTTAAGTCACATAGAACACCTGTCCAATCCCCCAAACTCTTAAAAACGCCAAATTTCATTAAGTTTTAGTTTCATTTGTAGATCCAAAAGTTTCATAGTGCAGAAGATTACTTAAAATACGTAAAAAAACTCAGCAAAATTGTTCTTTAGGTCAACAGAAAAATGTAGACACTCACTTCTATATTGTTACTTGGTCTTATTCTGTATATTGTTAAAAATAAGGACATTTTCTCTTTAAGAGGATATGGATGAAATCCATCTGCCCTTACTTGGGCAACTGAAAATTAGTTGCCTATGTCTGAATTAATCACTTGAATCTCTTTTCATTGGCAATAGAGAGAAATAAGTAATTATAAAGTGAGGGTTTTTAAATAAATTCAGATGAACTGACCTCTGATAAAAAACTAACAAAAACAGAAGAAAAAAAATTAAGTATAAAAATTGAGATATTCTTTCTATTTTATGTATTATTTTACTCTTTTGGCATGCATTTCCTGTTTATAGCTCAGCTGTCCGTATTTTCCCACTGGACATCTTACTTCAGAATGAAGACTGTGCTTATCTCCTTAGACATAAATTGCAAAAATTTTTAGTTCAAGTTATTACTTCAAATAAGAATTATGTTTCCAATCACATCTCTGCCTTCAGACTCTCTGTCTCATTAAATTGGGCTCTAAAAATCATAAAAAACAACTTCACTGAAAGTACAACCAGGTAGGGTTGCTTAGATGTGTCTGGGGTTGGTTGGATGAATGATACATCTTATGCCATACATTCAATTCAAACCCCTTACTCTTTGACTATCAAGTAAAAATGAGTGGCTACGACAAACACAGAAGTTCTGAGCATGAAACTCTCTTAGGTCAGACTTAGGAGTAGCACGAGGAGGAAACCAAACCAAGAAATTACAAGTATATACTCCCCACTAATAATATAGCTGTCAGTTCTCAACACCTAATTAGTGGTGTGAGATCCAATAAATTTTTTCAACAATACTTTCTCTAGTCCCTGCAAGGTAAAAACTATCACTTTATAAGAGCATGTTATTGTCAAAAACTTAAGCTGTTCACATACTTCAAAAGATATTTTTTGTTGACTTGCCTCAAAATACTGACAGCAACAGCTTTCCAGGACTAACAAAGCATAGTATTAGGCTCAGCTGTTTCATCAGAAAATCATAAAGATTGTTGTTCTGAAAAAGTAACTCACTCCAGGTTTACAAGAGTTTTTGGAGCAGCCACCTCTCACATAATGCTGTGAAAAACTGACTTGAGACATGCAGCAAAACTGAATGGCCAGAACACAGCTGAAGGGAAAAATGGTCATTTTTATCACACTTGTTGCCTTCAAGAAATCTTGAATCTCAGCAATAGAGCAGCATTGTTCTATTCTTGTTTTATACTTGCTTTGATTAATGGATGCCATCCTTTCAGCTTTTGAACAAATCTTACCATATTTGTCACATGACCAATCATAAGTTTAATGCTAAACATAAGTCTTTTTACATTTAACCAGTTGGGTTGATCTTCTTTTCCACTAGTAATGTGAAATAAAAAAATAAAAGAAAGGAATATTCGTGAACATAGGTTGAATTTTGTGCTCAAATCAATGTTTAAAATTCATTCATAAAATTTATATTTTGAGGCCTGATAATATTTCTTATTTTCTATGCTCAACCTGCAAATACATTTTTATACTCATGTAAAATTATTATCCTTGTAATTCAGATTCCATTGTTAAAAGTGTGAATCAATCTGATCATTGTTTTGATGTCAACTAATCCATGTTTATTACAGTGAAAGATTCAAAAATAACAGCAACTATATACTATTCTATAGTATTTCCAACTTGGATTAGATTAACTATATATTCTCTAATTAACACTTCAAGATTGTGTTTATTTTACTGTTTTGAAACTTAAAGTTTATTTCAAATTTTCAATGTGATAAATGAATACCAAGGACTTTAAGTGCAAACTGTATTAGCCACACATATAGCTCATCAGATTAAAAATTAAACATTATACACTGCTGAAACTGTCAACACAGATGCAGTGCCTTTGAATTCTACAGTAATTCCTCTTGATGTCATCAGTGCTGCAAGAAGGTGACTTTCTTACAAACAAAAACTAAATCATAACAAAACAGAATTAGCTGTTTATAAACTCATATATATTTGTCTCTAGGCAGAATGACATTGCAAAGCATTACACATAATATTAATAAAAATGACAGTATTATATGTAACAATGGTAGAAAACTTTAGCAATACTGAGTCTAGTTAACTCACAGAGAGTTTAGATGGCAACTTTATTCTTCCTTTATAATCTTGCTCCCTCTCAATGACAATTTAACTCACTGAGCCTCTGAGTATTTTCTTCACAATTCAAGTAGTCACAACCTAAATGTGCAGTGCCAGCAGAAGCAAATGCAGAGAGCATTTTCTCAAAGTAGAAATATTTTATACAGTGTCAGAGTCCCCACATAAAAATATTTTAAGTGTTTACAGTTATGATTATAAATTACCCTGAATTCTTTTCCATATCTTTCTTTGAAACAAGGTTTGAAGTTGCATCTCAGCAGCTTGCCAAATTTCTGGACTGTCAAAGGTTTTTCATCTTAACTGCGTGGACATCAGCCTCACTGACCTTTGAAGGGCTAAATATCATGCAAAAGAAAAGCCCTTTGCATAAATATCTTTTGTTCTTTCTCTTATCTGTTGTTTTCGCATAGAATTTATCTGGCTGCCAAACTGCTTTCCCTGATTCAAAAGGGTGAGAAAGTGGGACACGATTAGGAAATACAGGAATTAGTAGAAGAAAGGAGGGCAAGGTTAAAAAAGGACTGTAGAAAAGAAAGGAGTAAGGGACAGAAAAAGAAAATAATACAATGAAACTAAGATTCAGTAAACCAAGAAAAAGAAGATCAGACAAAGGGTGCAACTGATATTGACAAAATAATGAAAAGTAAAATCTTACTCTATGAAAGGCAAGCTCTTATTCAAGTCTTGGAGATGATATGACTGTGACAAACAGCCATACATGAAACATACCAAACATGAAAAATATTTGCAAAACTAAAAAGTAGATTTCATCCTCAGAAAAACTGTAATGAAAATGTAGAATTCAATAGAATTCATTAATATTATAGTAAAGTTACTTTTATAATTTTGATGTCTTTTTTGTTGGCACAAAATAATAAAATAAGACTATTTTATCCACAAAGGCATTGCTACTTGGCAGCACACTACTTCAATTCTACAGCAACCCTCTGGTTTATGTTACAAAGTAGTTCTGAATTCTGAAGACATTGACACATCTGTAAGAAGTAGATTCTAAAACAGAGGGGTTTTGTTGAATTAAATATGAAAAGGAATAATGCAATCAGTACAGAACTCCTTGTCTTATTTATTTTATATGGAGTTCAATACAAATCTCAACTAATATGTTTTTCACTTATCAGCATTATCAAGTTTTCAATTTTTGTTGTGTTGCAAAATATTCTAGTGACACTATATGACTCTGAATTGTACTATCAAAACCAGAAGTACTGCACAAGGAATCAGGAAAACTGTGCTGAGGGACTACATACTTGGTTCCTGCTTGTCATCTTTAGAGTCTTCTTGGGAACAGTAGTACCTGATAGGGTAGATACTCCTGCTGCTTTCACATCAGTCAGAATGCAGAGCTGTGATTTTATCATCTTGTGGTAAGGGAGTAGACAAAATGATTGAAAGCAAATATTCCCTCATTCAAAATACTCAGTCCTGTGTTCCCTTCATATTTCCAGTCCAGCAACTGTTGATTCCCAGCCTTTCACTGATCATAAAATACCTTGTAGTACCAGAGAAATTCTGATAATTTTCCATCATACATCAGAGATCACAGAATCATTTAGGTTGTAAAACACCTCCAAGTTCATTGAGTCCATCATTTGACCAAACACTACCATGTCAATGAAGCCTTAGCAGTAAATCCAACTATTTCTTGAACACCTCCATCACTTCCCTGAGCAGTCTGTTCCAATGCTTAACAACCCTTTCCATGAAGAAAGGCTTCATGGTGAACAACCTGAACCTTCCCTGGTTCAGATTATGGCCATTTCCCCTTGTCCTGTCACTGGCTGAGTGGGGAAGAGATTGATGTCCACCTGGCTGTAGCCTCCTTTCAGGGAGTTGTAGGGAGTGATAAGGTCTCCCAAGTCTCCCTTTCTCCCAGCTAAACAACTCCAGCTCTCTCAGCTGATTCTCACACGAGTTACTCTCTAGATTTTTCAGCAGCTTCATTCCCTTTCTCTGGACATGCTCCAGCACCTCAATGTCTTTCTTGAAGTGAGGGGTCCATATGAGATGTTTTGTTTCAGTTAGGGGAGTTTTTTGTGCGTTTTGTTTCTTTTCCTTCCTTTTTTGCCCTTTTTTCCTTTTTTTTTTTTGGTCTTTTTGGTGGAGAGGATGTGTGTTTGTGTGTGTTGATCTGCTTTGTTTGTCTGTTTCATCCCAGTATGACATAAGATCAATCCCAACTGGAAGAACACCTTCACAATTATTTTCATCATCAGCCTGATAACTGCACTATTATAAGTCCTTCCCTTATCCTTACTTTTTCTGCCTTTTATAATTAGTATTTGCTGTCTAGTATAGTACCTTGAACTAGGATGAGGGATAAGATCTTACCTTATTATTCTCTAGCCAGTCACAATGAGATTGCAACAGGACTATCAAAAATTATAAGACCATTCTGAAACTCACTATAGAATTGACTGGCAGTCAAGACAAGTACAATTTCTCCTTCATCCAGAGGTATTCCCCTCTGTAGAAGAAAGGATAATTTTTCTTATTAGAGAATTCCCATGGCTGTCATTGGGATGGATTGAAAAACGGAGCTATGTGTTCCCTAGGGACTGCATGCATACTGTTAGGCCAAAAGCTATAAATATAGGAAAGGGAGGGTGTGTTGTAAAGAGTTTTGTCTTGTAAAGAGTTATGTCATGAAAAGGGAGAAAAAAAAAAAGCTAAAGGATGCAAACATTCTGTGGTTAGTTTCTTGCCCACAGTAACCATGGGAGATTAATCCAAATACCATTAATGTTTAAATCAAACCATCACAGATGATGACGTTTCTTTCTTTTTTCTGAAATCAGTGAAAAACACACAATTAGCATAATCTTCCTCATTCAGAGGCAGTTAAAGAAGGAGACTAAACTGTTAATGGACAGTTCCAAGGCAAAATGAAATGCAAAGATGGAAATTTCCATAGCAGTTCAAAACGTATGTGGTCACAATCAGTGGTTCTCAAATCAACACCTTTATAAACCATGACATAGTAATGGCAATGAGATTATCATGACAGTTATCAACAAATCTATATTTTGATTTTGAGAGCAAGAGCTAGTAGCTAAGACTGAAAAAATGAGAAAATGTCTGAATATTTTTAGAGTCTGATTAAATCCCACAAATAAGGGTGGAATTAGATCTCATTACATATTGAAGGATCCTGGGAAAATAAATCACAGAAGCAATGAGGCAAGTAACAACACTTTAAAAAAAATGGGTATTTATTTTTTCTGTGGACTTATACACTAATCTTAATTTTGGAGAAAAAAGAATTGAAAGAGATCATTATCCTTCTTCATATCTCTGCTCACTTGTGCTACCTCTACACACATGTGCAAGTACACTTGTGCTACCTATGTACTGATATACTTCAGTGCTGAGAAAGATGAGGTGCTGTCCTTACTGCTTTTCATGCTGCTAGTTATAGTTAGTGCTACTTTGTTTTCAATCTCCATTGTAATACTGTTATTTTCTTCTATTTACATTGAAGGCCTTTGGGACACAAGCCATTCTGTTGATAGAATATGCATACAGTTCATGTATACACAAATTTTGTTAGAATATGTAGGTTGCTTATATATATTCAGCTTACCTATATCACATATCCTTGCTGCCACTGTTTCCATTACATCAACGTATAACATCCCTTAAACTGGATCCCTCTTCTATGAATAAGGATTCAAAAGCTTTCAACTAGGCAACTAATAGGCACAGAAAAAACAGGAGAGGAGAGAGACAGAGAAAAAAGCATCTTGCATACACTAGCTGGCAAATTTCAAAGATACAAAACAGCATATTTGTCCCAATGCAAGGAATAATCAGGTTATGATAGTTATGAAATCTGAAAACATTTTGTGATCTTACTTTTTGTATAGGGGCCTGCCTGGGATCTTCTGGAGGACAAGGATTGAGGTTTTTCACCAAACAGAAGCATTCACTTTTGTTTATGCTTAATATGTAACACAAAAAAACCCCAACTTGGTGATACAGACTTTTAATGAAGCAACCTGCTTTGTATAAAAGTGACTTTGGAAAATTTTTGTTACACTGAAAACTTCTAGAGCCACTTCATGCAGCCATTGAAAAGAGCAACTAGAGCAGCTTAGCATTTAGGAAGCTCCAGAAATCTAAATGCACTGTAACCCAAATAAGTGTTGAAAAAGTTGAGCAAAGAGCAAAACTGAATAAGGGGCAACAAATCTCGCCTGATGCTCTGTTGATTGCACAGTGCCATTGAACTGAAGGCTGCAAACAAAAGCTCCAGCCCCTGAGCATTGAGCAGAGCTCCAAGGTAAGTTAACCTAAAAACTGAGGATTAAGAGGTGTTATGATCACAATAAATTGTGATCTTTAGGTTTAAAAAAGGTAAAACTCCCTCCCATTGCATCACAGGGAGTCCTGTTCTCTGTTACTGATAACCAGCTGAATCTGTGTATTGATGGAAAACTACCTGCCCTTACAGACCTTAAAATAGCTTCTCCCCCTTACCTAGGATCAGATTTGGTGATCCTTTTATTGTTAGTTCCTGAAACAAGATTTCTGTAACATGATGGAGACATGAACTCTATACAGCTTATAAATCTTCTAAGAGAGACTTCTTCAGCCAATGAACCCAACACGAAGCCTGTAGTGGGGTAGTCCCCCTAATAGAAGACAGAGGAGAAAGTATTACTTTGTTTGACTCTTCTCCAAACATCTTCCGTTCAACACTGTTGAAGAAAACATATTTTGCCATATGGATTTAGGGTCTCAAAAGGACATTGACAGTCTTATCTCTTTAATAACTTTGTTATCTTTCTCTACAGTAGCATAGCATAAATGATTCTCATTTAAAAATCAAACTTATCTTAAAGTGCATACATCTATTTTTGGGAAAACCATAAACTTTGAGACAGCAAGAACTGCTTCTGCACATCATGTGGCACATTTCATGGGTCTCGAAATCAAGCCTTGAGATCAGGTGATTCAGCAATTGACCTGGAAGAATTTGGAGGCAGGAAAAGAGACGTGGGAGAAAGGTAAGGTAAAAGAACAGAAGAGGAGTATGCAAAGAAAACTTCTGAGGCACAAAAAAGGGGTGGTGGAGAAAGAAAAGAAGCTAGACTGGGAAAGGAGCTCGATTAGGAAGAAAAAGGGGCTAGAAGAACCTAACAGTATGTGAAACATCTATTAAATAAAAAAAGTTATGAACTAGAGAGTAGAAAAAAGCATGTATAGCAAGATGGAGACATAGTCAAAGATACGTGAAATGGAGGAGCCAAGAAATTTGAAGGTAAGTTAAGTAGGTGGTCTGAAGGAGTAAAACTTAGTTCAGTAAAGGAGGAGACCTAAGAAAGCAGATTTTCTCAAGGGAGTTTGGGTAAGAAGTTCCACTTGCAGTGAGTTTAGATGATAATTTAATGAATGTTTCAATTGAGGAGCAGAATATCAGTGTGAAATAGAATCCAAAGGAAATTTCTTGTGTTGAGTGTTTATCAGCTGTGAAGATGAAAGGCAGTACTGTGGGAATTAGCAATGGAATAATTAATACATATTTAAAAGGATAAGACAATATATGCTCTAGGTTCAGAAATCTGCTGAGGAACAGTCTTGTCTAGTAATCCTTCCTCTAAACAAATATAGGTGGGTTTTTTCTTTGTTTTGTTTTTGTTTCTTTCAGATTTTTTTTTAATGTATAACAAAATTCCTTCTTTCAGTCCTTTCCAATTTTTTTTCTTAAATTTTTACTTTGTTGTGGTTGCACTCAGGATGACTGATTAGCTGTATATGAACCAAGACATCCATATCACCTGTTGGTGTTTATGAAAAGTATTTGCTTATGCTTTCCTTCTTCATCTTGTGATCCTTCCAGGGTGCACATACCTATCCCTAGGACTTTGGAGACATGACTATGTACATTACCACCAAATATCTGAGCTATTTATGAACTTTTATGCTGCTTGAATACAGGAGACCACCAGCCTGTAGTACAAGTGTTAGCTTTTGAAATAAACAAGAAGTTCCACACTAGAGATTAATGATTTTGTCTTTCTAATGATTTCAATGTCCATTTTCTAAATCACAGATATATTAATCTCAGAGGAGAGTTCAAGTACTGAATAACTCCCGAAGACACTTAAGTCAAAATAAGTCACAAGACTATTCTACAACAGAGCAAATTTTTCTTTTACATTGTTTTTATGTTTTGGAGGCATTTTCATTGTGTGCTTAGATGCACTTCAGTCTGAATAGACAGACAGATGCTCAGGCACCTAAAGTCTTTTGTGATTTAAAGATGGTGAGGGAATGGGTGGTCTTCAATTCTTCCTAAGAACCCTAATAAGCCAGGAATATTAGAACAAATTGTGGTCTAGTCAGGCAGATTATATTGAGATCTTCTGTAAAGGCCAGAGTAGTAAGTAAACTAATACATAAATTTCTGGTCCCTGTTAGCTGGATTTGGTTCTGTTCCTGTCTATTGACTATATAATTTATTAATGAATATATAATGTGATCAATAATGATGAGGACACTGCCTCTTCCCAGTAGAATTTCTTCCCACTGTTTCCTCCTGGCTCCTTATGGCACCAAGGCTCTTGTTTTTGTGGTGCTTAGTGACTTGTTTACAACTAAAAATAGGGGTATGCTCTCCCAGAGCTGGTGGCAAGGCTCACCAATCATGGGATCATGTTGGGAAATTAGATCTGTGACACTGAGCGTTTTCATGGCAGGGGTATAATAATCTCCAATGATGCACAGTTTAGAATTCAGTGAGGATCATTAAGGGCAGCTTTGAGGGGTAAAACAGTGATGAGGGTTCCATGTTAGTCTAGTCCAGGGACCTAATGTCATTTTTCTTCTGAAGTGGAATCAACACTTGAGTCAAAATATCACTGCTTTCTCAGTGCTTTCCTCAGTGCTTGATTCAAATAATTGTCTACATGGTATTTCCTAAATTCTATAGATTCAATTCTTTGCTCTTTTTATCTACAAAACCTGTGGTCTGTCAATGAGTCCTTTCACATAAGACATTCCCCAAATGCAGTATACTACTATCTGGTATTTTTTCCTCTACTGTTACTTAATTATAAAAATTATTTTTATATATACAATAGGGTTTCTATTTTCCCCCAAATTTCTGTTATATTGTAGAAGTATTTTGCCAGCTAAAGAAAAAGAAATTTTTCCAGGATTTTCTGGACTTTTTTTGTCCACAAGTCCATTTTGTCAGTCATCTAATGCAGATTCAGACTTTTGGGTTTGTTTGTTTTTTTTTTTGCTTACCCTACAAAGTAGGATCAAAAAATTGTTGTCTTATGAAAAGGCTTCTCTTGCTTTATTCACCAAGATTAAGCATTTTTAACTGTTTATGGTGTCAAATGTTGAATAAAATACCAGATAATGCAGATACAACTACATTAGTAATAATTGATCATTCTCTTACATGCATAAAGGGACCCTTCTTTCACAGAACAGTAAAAGAAATCCTAATTCCTAAAGTTTATGTGAGGCTTAGAATAGATCTAATACCTTCCTGTCATTCTTGATACTTTCTTTTTTCACTAGTGTTGCTACTGAAAAATTATAACTTCCCCTGATTACATATCAGATTCTATAAATTTATCAGGAACATGGTTAGGAAACCCGACTTCTGCAGCAGACCATAAATGTTGCCTCCAGTATTTTCAACCTTCCTTGTTTAATAACAGCAGTCCCTTTATCACTCATCATCCAGATCACTGAGAGTTACAAATGTTTAGGCCAAGGAGTCTCAAGGGTTACAGAAATATAAACATTCATTTACCATGCCATCCCTTGGGAAAATAGTCTGTCTATAAGCCTGGTAAAGTAATAGGAAAAGAGATGCTCTGCTCTGAGAATTTCAGTTTTCCAGTGAATATTTTCAAATGTTTACTTGAGCTACAGAACCAAAAATGTATTCCTATGAAAAATGGAAGGGACAATAAAAAGTACTTACAATAACATTTCAAAGTGCTGGTCAGATTATTTACTTCTTAAACTTCATTGAAGCTTATTCTCTCTCTCTAATGTATTGTAGCATCCAAGAAATTTTGAATGTCATTGCTTATCTTGCTTTAATCAATGTAACCTAAAATGTTTAACTAATCTGGAGATTTATTAGAAATAGTGTAACTGAAAATTAAGTTTTGAGAACAAGAGGAGAAAACAGGAGTAGAAGGAATTAAGAAAACTAAAAGTAATCTTGTTCTGTAGATGAATTGATTTTTATTCCATTATTTACTTTTCTATGATCCTTGCCAGTGACCTTGATTTTATTTGTGCAGAAGAAACATTTTACCAGCTATATGGCTTGCTTTAAATGACAGTGTTAAAAAAAATCCACTTTTATCACTTTCCAATTTAAGATCCCAAGGCACTTAATAAACATTTATTAATTAAGCTTCATTCCCAATCCTGTGAAGATAAGCACACTATGGATTTCTATTTATAGATGGGAAAACTAAGCCACAGCATGCTGAAGTCAGTTGGCTACCACCACAAAAAACGTGTCAGCCTGAGACAGTAAGAGGGACCTGGGGCCTGGTCCTTCATGGTTTTGAGTTCTGTGTGTGTAATTGGTGACACCTTTGCTGGGTGTGCATAAGGATCTGCTGTTTTGGAAAGTCAGCCCCTTGGACATGTTACATTAATTTCAGGCTTATATAAGCAATTACACCAAAATACACAGCATTATGTGGTGACGAGATTCTAATCACTGGTGCATTATCTACTAGATAACAGTTTCTCCTGTTTTGACCCTCTCTCATCAGATGCCACAGGGCTGGGTTCACTCTTCAGAAGGCTTTTGCCTTGTTAAGAGTGGGATATGCTTTCAAAGAAGTACAACTGTGTAGCCCTGTTTTCATTTTGGCATTGATTTTTTTCACTCATTTAAATTTCTTCTCCATCTGAAATTTTCCAGTGAACAGAGAAGGACAGAAACCCCCCATGCACCATTTTTCAGGTTTTAAAAAATGTTCAAGCAATATGAAAATATTTTTTAGGGTTTTTTTTTGCTTTGTTTAGAAATCAAGAGATTTAAAAATTATCATTAGGACACAATAAAGCAGTTTAACTCAATTTAGCAGTGAAGTCAGTGTTTTTCCAACCTATCAAGTTAGTGCCTTATTAAAATCCCAGTGGCACTGAAGTATCTGAGGTGGGGGAAAAAAGGTTAAACTGCATATCAACTACTGAAGGGAGCTGAAAGGATGTAGAGCCCAATTAAACCTTCAGCACTGCTCTCTCTCATAAACACTTGCTACTTTATTCCCTCTGGAACACATTTCGAGGCAGCTAAAGTGGGAACCCAGCAAGAACCTTTTCATGAGATTTCTGTTATTGAGCCTCAGGTCCAGCCCAGTCCTTCTGGGTGAAAGGCTTCATACTCCCTCTCTATTAATCATCATCTGGCCTTCTAACACCTGGGACTGACTCCAACTCCCACTGTTGCTATATTGACAATATTCCCTGTTGATTTCCTCATTTTCTCAGCCAAGGCTGGAATGACCCCTTTAAAATTCTTTATAAACGTCCGTAATTGCCGCATCAAACTTCAATTCATTACTTTCCCAGGCCTCATGTATTTTGATGATATGAAAGTTGACCGCATTTACATGCAAATTGAAGTTTTATATTAATAAGGGCCAGTAAAAAGAGATTGCATGGTAATACTCCATTATGGCTTTTAAATACATTTGCCCATGTCTCGACTTGGCATTAGCATGGTCAGACCATGAGGAAATCATGTTGGTCTGATTGCAATTTTGTTTTCCAATTGAAAGTACAATTTCATCAGGTTTCCCTGTCATTTCTAATAATGATTTAAGTTTGCTTGCTAAATTGAAGAATTTCTCCAGGCCTCTAGATGAACTGGGAAACAGGTGAGGAGACAGCTGCTTCTCTATGAAGTGCTTCATTATGAACTACCACTATATTCAACCCCATAAGGCTTGTTTGATGATAGAAACAAAATTACTGAAGGTCCAGTGCAGCTGAGATTGATTATCTTAAGCATATTAACTTTTAACATAAAACTTTGGAGGCCCAGTGGTTCATCTGTGAACAAGTCTTTAATGCAGTGATCAAAGGGTGCTTAACCTTTTAGACTGCTATTTCATTGTTTGGCCTCAGATTTTATATGCTGTTATATTCTCCTAGGAAAAGAAACAAAACAACAGTCTGCAGAAAAGGGATTGTCTATGTTAATGCAAAAATTCAAGAAATCACTTTTCTATACACATTCAGTTAGGAATCCTAGAGATGATGTAATCACAATATCAAATCAAATCCGTGACCCTATGAAATACCATGTATGTTATTGATTATAAAAATCTGATTGCATTTCTCATTGGACAATCAAGAAATTAAAAAAACCTTGTGTCACAATGGAAGGTTAAAGGAGAATTAAAAACTAAAAGAACAGTCCTTATAATTCTAATATCACAGATATTCCTAAATACTGTTAAATATACTTTTGGGGATGGTTCTTTGAAGACCAACAATGTTGCCAAGGAGTAATAGCAAAGTACCTTTATAAAATGTGCTTATGTAAAAGTGTATATTATACTACGTTAGAAACTCAAGTGAAAACACAGCTATTTTTCTTGGAGAGGCTTTTTGTACTCCAAGACCACTCAGGGTAGGGGGGATTACCAGGGAAGCACACAAATAGGGGCTTGTTTGTGCAGACTCTCGCTTTCCACTATAATCTTCTAAAACAGCAACAGGTGACAATCCTTGAATGTGCATATTTGTCACTGCAATAATTTTGGAAATAGCTGATGTGGTAAAGTTGGACTGTACACTTGCTACTTAAAAATTAAGCTGTGATCCAGTAGGACCATCTGCTTAGGCAGGTTTCTCCTGTCTCTGCAAAGCCCCACAGACTTCTGTCAACTCAGAGAAGGATTCAGGCTCTTCTTAGATGAATCTTTATGTGAATATTGGAGTTGGAATTGATACTTCACTACCATTCATATCTTCTCAGAAATGTGCCTTGCTCAGGCCAAGCAGTTGGATGATAAAGCTCCATTTTATTGAAACACTTCCTCATTGTTCTCTTTTATATCAGATAAGTTTTCAACAGCAGCTTGAAGAGAGAGAGGTCAATGAGCATATGATAATACCATAACATTTCTTATCACTGTTCATAATAGATGTTGAAGCTGGGAATTGTTTCAATTATCAAACCATGGTCTCAGTTGTTCCTATTTGCTATCAAAATATAGTATTATGGATTTATTTGGTAGTTCTGCCTTCCAAACAAAAGCAACAAAGAGTAAATTGTTTGTTCTAATAAAAAGTCTAGTCATTAGGATTGTCATATGGCTGAGGCAATGGTCAGCTCTTTGAGTCCAGTGCACAAGAGATCAGTGCCTGTCTCCAAAGTTCCAAACAGTAGCTTAAGTGTAATAGTCAAGATTGTTGGCAGCTTGAGTATTAGAGTCAAGAACAGAACAAATCTAAACTCCTCTTCAATTTCAGAAGTACCCTTTGCTCTGCTTAAGTCAGGATGAAAATTCAGGATGAGAAATCTTTCCATTCAGTGATGCTAACTCCCTCCTTCATAACCAAATACTGCATGAAGCTGTTTCATCTGCCTGGGAGTAGTTGAGGAATAGGTTTCTTGCCTCTGGAAAATCAGTTCTTCAGGTCTTTGAGAGGTGTTTTGCTTGTCTTGTTAGTTTCTATTATGGTAACTTGAAAGAACAGAATTGATAATGAGGATGTCAGTGCAAGAGTTCTTCTTTGGGAAAGCGTGGAGAACATAACTATGCTTGATTTCTACTGAAAATGGTCCTGTTGCTTAAATAGAAAATAATTTATCTTGAAATAGCTGAATAACTCAGTGTATATAAATATATATATAAATATATGTGATTATAAAATGGCTAAAAAACTCTGGAAATCATAGAATCATAAAATTGTTTAGGTTGGAAATGACCTTTTAGACCACTGAGTCCAACTGCTAAATATTCTGCCTGAAGAAATTAAGCCTGTAGATAACATGTTACCCTAAAAAGAGAAAGAACACCAATAAATGAAGTGGTAATTGGAAATGTCTTCTGATGATCATGGTAGATTTCAGGAAATCAGAACAGTTTTACAGTTAAGATATAAAAAAAGAAGATTATACCACTGCAAGAAAAGTTAATGCAGATGATAAGTAAAACTCATTATTTTTCTCATCTGCTCTCTTTCCTCACCTACCACAGAAGACCATCAACAGGAAATCCACAAAGTAAAAGTACTCTGTGTAAGAACTGATTGCGAAGGAAAATGTAACAGGATCAGGTAAGTTTTTCAGAGCCTAAAGAGAGGAAGACTTAGCTTAACTGTGCAAGTGCAGACAGTTGTTGAAAGTGTTAGAATATCCAGACATCATGAGTGAAGCCATAGTTAATATGATACAGAAAAATTTAATTCTTTTTTTTTGGAACTGTAGAGGTGAAAGACAGAAGGACCTGCTCAGGCCTTTTTTTTTTTTTCAAACCTACGTTAATTCTTGATGGAGTTGGCACAAGGTCATTCCAAAATTTCTACCTTGGACGTATATTTAATTTGTGAGTTTTTTCGTGGAGATACAAAGAATTGACACAAAAAGTCAAGAGCATCTTAAAACCAAACAAGCATAGAAAGAACACTTAACTATGTAAGAAATTTAAAGGAAAATAGCAAAAAAGAATACAAAGAAATTGTAGCTGAAGGAAGAATACACACCCCATACCAAACACAAAATAGGTAATGAACTTCAATGTGTAGTTGCTTGTTTCAAGTAGAGATTACTGTTCTAGACTAAAGGTGATCAGGTTTTCTTATTTCATCCAATATCAGTGCTACTCTCTCCCACACACAATCATATAATTTAATCAGATTATCCTTATATACTTATTGTAATACTCAAACTCCTCTGGAGATCAGTTCCAGAGGTCTGGCTCCTCATAAATTCAGTACTAACCCAGAATCTGGAATAACACCATTAGGGAGGAGTCCAGACTCTTTGTCTATCTGATTTCTGAAGTGTGTCAAATGACTGAGGTATTGATATTAGGCTCAAGCTCTGAAGACTGAGGAAGGAGTACACTCTGTATAGTAGTTGCACTCTAGCATTTCAGAAATGTAAATTAAAAAGAGGTTAAGTGTTCATGTAAGTGTCACTCTACAGCTATGCATAGTTTAGCAGCTTGTGTGTAACTGAACCATGAGTTGTTCTAAGTGAGATGTGAATTACTTGGGAAGAACTAAGAAAAAATTCTGAATCAAGAAAGACATGGGAATAATGTCTTCCTAGAGATGGTAAGGGGAATTATTATTCTTCAGGCTAAGAAACAGAGACTGTTTTATGGGACAGTCTTCAGCTATGTTAAAATAACTGCAAAGTAGAAAGAACTTATTCTTAATGTTCATCTAGAATAAGAGAAGTGAGGTATTAAATGGTAATAAGAAAAATGAAAGTTGGAGATTGGAAGGGAAACACAGGTAGTGAGAGGCAAATGTTGAAGTAGACTGCTTAGGGCGACTACAGAACTTTCACTGCTGGACCTGTTAAAGTACAGATTAGACTAAATTTGTCAGAAAATATTTACCTACAATTGTTTTAGGATCTGCCCATAAGACTATTGCATGGTTCCACAAATGCTATCCAGCCTCTTTTGCTAAGAGGAGACCATAAATTTTTAGGCTAAAATAACGAAGAACACAGGTGTTTCTACCCTCTGATTAAAACTGTTCATATTACCTCAAAAATTTCTTATTATTGTTTGTATTACTTACTATGACTTGTGTTTCATTTAGTACTTTGTTACCCTGAAACTATATGATAGTCCTTCTTTTTAATGTGAACTAGGAACTATGAAATATAACTTGACAAACAAGTATTAGAGAATTTTTGAATTAATTCTGTAAAGGTTTCTGTAGCAAAAGCCAGAGATATCTGCTGGGAAGGAAGTAAAGGACTATAAAATTTTATACAAGGCAGCGTCTCCAAATTATCCCAACATTATCTCTCATCTTCCATTGGAAAAGGAAAAGAACTTGGTACATTACCTAAATGTCGGAAGGACTATGTTATGGTGATATCTGCTACTTTTGGTTGCAGTCTAGAGTAGACTTTTCTTCTTTTTTTTTTTTTTTTCAGGAGGTGAGAAGTTGAGAGAGATAGGGTTCAAGGGTTATGAAGAAAAGCAGCAGTACCTGTATGTAGTGAGGTAGAAGAATCATGAAAAAGTGCTGGATAGCCACAGTTGACCATGTTACTCTCTGTCACACTTCTCCAGAATATTAACTTTAATTTCAGCATATTTATGTATTAAAAGGTTATGTGTGTCTGTGTGTGGGGGGTGGTGGTGTGTTTCTGGGGTTGGGTTTTTTGTTTATTTTGGGGGGGGGGGGGGAGGGGGGCGTTACGGAGAGCAATAAGAATACCTGTTCCTAATTTTTATAAGGACAGTACCAGAACCACCCTATGTATGGGAACAAGGAAGTATATAGACAGGCCATATTCTGTTGAACGGAACAGAGGTAGTTGGTGTGTGTCATTTACATACATCAGGTCTTCTTCATTTTATAAGAGGTGTGGTGAGTCAGGCTGTACTGCAACATCCCCTGTTTTCATTCTAAGTTACTGCTTGGTTTTCTAGCCTTACTGGGCTCCATATGCATCAACCTGAAGTGTGGAGTAGTTCTGACATGGAATTTCTCCTAACAAACTGATAGGATTCTTTCTTATACTATTGCAACCAGCTTTTCTCTCCCTCTTGTTATATAGAGAAAGATCAAACTTGTAGCTGCTTGTTGCTGTTTTTTTCCCTAGACTTTTTTGTTTTTAAATTAAGATGAACCTTTATTCTCTACAGAAAGTTAAAACAGAATGAGAAAAAGCTTGTAGATACCATATTTACCTATTAAACAAGACAGAAATGTGCTTATCTGTTACAGTGCAGATACTGCAACACATGTATCAAACAACAAGGCCCATGGAAAAGAAATATCTATGGACGGATTCTTGATAGAAGTTTCAGAGATGTTTATTTCTCCAGCCACATGGCCGGGCTCTGCCGAGGAGCTGCTCAATCACGGGACCCGAGGGTCCTTGCCCACGCAGGGGAACACAAAACAACCAAAGGGGAACGAGGCTGAGCAGGGGCAGGGAAACCCTGTGCCTCCCCCCCAGGGCCCCTCTCCCAGGACCCCATGGCAGGGGGAAGGGCTCCAACACTTATCTACTTTATGACAAATACAGCTTTATTTTACAGTGTATTTCAAAGGCCATGACTATGATTCATCACTTGATTATCATCTGTAAAGGCTTTTATTAAATACCATCCCCATTCAAGCGTTCATCGTTTTCATATGAAAATAGTAAACAATGACCATTGCATGCATAACTCTTCAGTACTGTAAGGTAGGGGCTGAAATGTGTTGTCCTTCCAATGATATTTCTATTTAAACATGGCTGCATTGCAGTAATGTCACATCTCGTTTACACTGTGGACTAGGTGGTAGACAGGGATCATTACAGGGGGAACAGTGAGAAAAATACATTACACACTAGTCATAACCATAAAAGAAACTAAAGAGAAAGAGACATAGCAACACACATGCAGCTTCTATAATAGAACAGAAGAATAGGATTGCACTGAGAAATGTACAAAGGCAGTTAAGTTTAGAGGAGAGTTACCACTGCACTAAACTGTCAAGCCTGAGTCAAATGATATTACTTCTGACACCTCTGGCTACAATACATTGCTTTTGGATTCAGTTTCTCTACCTTTTTTTTTGGTTGTTGCAGTAAAGGCAATTTCCTGGTGCTTTGATTGTTGAGATTATCCTGTTTTATATAGCTTCCCCTCTCTCTTCCTCTCTGTCCTCAATTCTGTGCTAGCATTATGGGTGTGGGTAAAGATTAAGCAGACTGCTGTAATGTAATCTATTTTTTAAAGTCAGTCATTGGTTTAGATAGACAGTCAAAAGGAAATGGAGCACTGTACTGCTGGCATTTGTTTTTTTTGTAAAGATAAAAATTTTTAATAAAGGACATTCACATATAGAAAAACTAAGTTCAGTAGACACTCATTTTCATGTGCCTATATCACAGAACCACATAATCAATCAGGTTGAAAAAAAACCCTCTGAGATCATCAAGTCCAAGCTATGACTGAACACCACTATGTTAATTAGACCATGGCACTAAGCCCCAAATCCAGTCTTTCCTTAAGCATCTCTGAGGACTGTGATTCCACCAACCCCCTGGTCAGCCCATTTCCATGTCTAATCACTCTTATGAAGAAATTACTTTCTCTAATGTCCACCCTAAACCTCCCCTGGTGCAGTTTAAGAATATGTCCTTTCACCCTGTTGCTGGTTGCCTAGGAGAGGAGGCTGACCCCCACCTGGCTACAGCCTCCTTTCAGGTGGTTGTAGGGAGCGATAAGGTCCCCCCAAGCCTCCTTTTCTCCAGGCTAAACAACCCCAGCTCCCTCAGCTGCTCCTCACAGGACTGACCCTTCACCAGCTTCATTTCCCTTCTATGGACTTTTCTTAGCACCTCAATGTCCTTCCTGAATTGAGGGGTCCAGAACTGGATGAAGTACTTGAGGTGTGGCCTCACTAGTGCCAAGTACAGGAGAAGAATCACCTCCCTAGTCCTGCTGGTCACACTGTTCCTGATACAGGCCAGGTTTCCTTGGGCACACTGCTGGCTCATGTTCAGCCACTGTCGACCAGAAACCCCCAGATCCTTTCCCTCTGAGCCACTTTCCAGCCACTGCTCCCCCAGTCTGTAGTGCTTCAGGGGAGTTTTATGGCCAAAATGCAGGACCAGTACTTCACTGAACCTCACGCCAGTGGTCTCAGCCCACCTATCCAGCCTGTTCAAGTCCCTGTGTAGAGCCTTCTTAACCCCCAGCAGATTGACACTCTGACCCAACTTAGTTTCATCTGCAAATTTGCTCATGGTGGACACAATCTTTCATCCAGATCATCAATAAAGATACTCAGCAAGACTGGGCCCAACCCTGATCCCTGGGGGACACCACCAGTGACTGGCTCCAACTGGAGGCAGCACCATTCCCCACCACTCTCTGGGCCCGGCCATCCAGCCGGTTCCTGACCCAGCAAAGGTCCCACCTGTCCAAGCCGTGGGCTGACAGCTTTTCCAGGAGGATGCTGTGGGAGGTGGTGTGGGAGAAGGCTTTGCTGAAGTCCAGGTAGACACATCCACAGCCTGTCCACCAGGTGGGTCACCCAGCCATAAAAGGAGATCAGGTTCATCAGGCAGGACCTGCCTTTCCTGAACCCGTGCTGGCTGGGCCGGATCCCTTGGTTGTCCTGTGCGTGCTGTGTGATCACACTCAGGGTGATCTGTTCCACAACCTTGCTGGGCACCAAGGTCATCTTAAAAGTAGTGCATTCTAACTCTCATTGATTGTGATTTTGCTAATGGTTACTGGTGGACACTAAATTCCAGAAGAAATTTACTCCTCTTATTGTTTACAATAATCTGTGTTTTTCTGCCGTCCTCGTTCTTATTTTTCCTCCTTTATTTATTACAAGCATTTATTTGCTCTCTATTGAAAGCCGTTGTGCTATCCTGTTTTTGGTACACCTAATAAACTGAGCTCCAGTGTACTGGAAAATGGATCAAGAAGCCTAGCTCTCTTCTGCATAGTGCTCTTGTTTTCAAACAGGATAATGTGTACATAGAACAGAGTTAGAAGACTAGTCCTGAAGTGTAAATAATTGAATTCAAAAGCTTCTTCATTCTCATCTTGATTATGTTTTCTCCTAGTTAGATAAAGTTAACAAAATGCGTTCTGTATCAATTTTGGGTTTCATTGTTTGTTTTTGGACACATAGATTATCCCCTCAAGTAATATTTGAGCCCTACCATCTTCACTGATATTTGTTCTGTAAACGATCTGTAGTACACACAATCAGTGAAACAGTCTTGACAAGTTTGATTACTCAGAATCAATTTGTATGGTGCTTATGCTGTTACAAAATATTATCAGTTTTCTGGAATAATGGACCTGTAGGGGCAAGTAGTGAATAAAACTAAAAGGACAAAGAAAATATGTACTGAGATAGACACAAGTTTATTAGTCACAGGCTCTTCCTGCCTTTAATTCATTTTCTGAAAACCTGTTGAATGGTTGTTCATTTCTCCTTTCCTCAGCTTTCATTTTTACCCTCCCATCTACAATACCTCTTACATGTTTTTGAGTGTGTATTCCTTCAGTTAGATTTTTCTTGTACCTGCCTTGACAGACTTTCAGTATAGCATCCTCCAAACTGTTTCTTCATGTAATACTACAAAGGGTAAGGAAAAATTTTATATACACACACACACACACACACACACACACAAATATATGTATATATGTATATATGTGTATATATATATATATATATATGTATATGTATATATATGTATATGTGTGTGTATATATATATATGTATATATATATAATTTTTTAAAAAATTTCACAGGAGAGATGACCAAGCCATAGGGCAGAGCCACCAAAGTCCTCTAGACCAGAATGTCTGAACAGCTGTTAACATGGAATTGAAGTGCCTAATTTCATGAGAACAACTTATAAAATCAGCCTTACAGTTAATGTGCCTTTTCTCTGCATTGTTTGCCTTTCTCATCCCCACTAACTTGGCAACATTGGCCTAATATTATTCAGTTACTCTCTTCTTCCCATTCTTAGACCAAGAAGGCTATAGTTCCTTTCTGGTACGGCGATACACAGAACAGGATTCTAAGGATAGATATCACAACCACATTCTCATCTGTTTTTAAAAGGCTAAGGTTTATGCCCAAAAAAAGTATTTTGGTTCCAATAAGCATCAAGAATCAGCTATTACTTTGGTAATTTTTACAAGCTTGTTAGGACATCTCATATCATAAACTTCAGACTATGAGGTTCTCTATCCTCCATTTATTGCAGAGTACCTCTAGCACTTAACACTGTGAGTCCTTACTTTGGATCAGGCAACATGTGTTTGTTAGAAGTCCTTAACAGGAACTTGCTGGTACTCTGTATTGGCTCTGCTGTGAAAGGAGCAGCCTGCATGATGCTGTGTTTCAAATTTTTGACTGAGACAGTGGTTGACCCAACTAACCAAATAGATACCCCATACCATACAATGTTATGCTCAGCAATAACATTGTGGTGGGGAGTAATCTGGTGCTGTGAGTTGGTGGGTGATAGTCTTAGTGGTTTTTATTTTGTTTTGTTTTTCCTTCATGTATTCAACTTTATCTTGAACAATGAGATTCTCTTGTCTTTGCCCTTCTGATTCTTTCTCCCACCCTCCTGCGAGTGTATGAATGAATGTCTGCGGGAGGGGGGGGGGTTTAGCTACTGACCAGGATCAAGCCTCAACCCTACCTGTGAAGGTGAACTGTCACCAATACACCACATTTCATGTCTTCCTGGTTAAAATGTGACATAGATCCAGGACATGAAAAGGATGGCCTTGCGTCTAAAGTACAACTTTCAATCAATGAGTTATGCTTAAGTGAAGACCTTAGACATTCAGGATATATAAATGTTGGGGAAAACACTCAACCTTCTAACTTGCTATTGGTTCTTGTAGTGCAGGGTTGCAGCATGTTCCCCTTTAGTTACGAAGTCACTCACTGGTGTAGAAGATAATCAAAGGAGTATATGGAATTGCACATTTAATTTTAATTATAAATGTGTTCAGATTGGGATGGACTACTACAACAGCAATAGGCCTTCCAGAAATCGGGAAGAAGAAAAGTAGTTTAGCAAGTCTCTTTTATTTCCTGAAACATACACAATATGCTGACAATGCTGTTATTAGTAGTAGTATGAGTCTCAAAGCATTGATGTTTTTCATTGTCAGTTCCAAGTGCTGACAAACAACAAAAAAATCAGAATCTTAGGTTATCCTACTTAAAATATTGACATGTATTTATTATGTTAGGTGATTTTACCCCTTTCCAGTGTGCACCCATACCTGACAGGTGAAATCTGCTACTTGTTACTACTGACATTCTCTTCTATATTTCAAGTTCATGATCCAACTCCATAGAGTTATAAAAACAATTTAAAAGCCCAAACCTCCTAAATTTTCTTATTTATGGCACTTTTAAGATCCTTATGCAAGTATTTTAATACGGCATGTAATTCTGGTACATTACTGTTGTCTAAAGTAAAGTGCCTGTTGATAGTCTTCAGGATCTGAAAAGAAAATTGAGCAATAGCCTTAAGTGTAACAGTGACTGATAAATTTACCCTATTTTAGACTTAAATAAGATGTCAGTCTTTATCATTGGAACAAGTGGAAGTCTTTTCTAGATCTCTTGTCAACAGTTACGGGTGTACAAGTCCTAGGGTGCTCTTTGCTCTGCACAAATCTGAGGAAGTTTCCTCCACCATCAGTTTAGCTCTAACTTGTCTTCCTCTGTCTGCCGAGAAGGCCAGGATTTAGCCTTGATATTGTAGAAAACCTTGTATAGGATTAAGAGAGTGGACACCTGGTTGTATTACTCAGTGCAGTGGGGATGGCTGTATTCTCAAGCATTCTGTGTGCTCTAGCCTACTTTGACACCTTTGGGTAGCTGGAAGGGTTTTTTAACATCATACAAATTAATCCAGCCTGGGGCTGGATTAGCTGTAATGGACAGCATATAAAGATTTTCAGGCACACAGCCATCCACACCTTGACAGGCTTGCTGCACTTCCAATAATTTATTAAATCTTTGACGAACTTTAAAAGAGACTGTCAAGATGTTTCATAATTTTTTCTTATGCCATTTTTAGTAAATTTATTGCACATGAAAAAAATACATCCCTAGGCATAGCCCAGGAGCACTAGGACAAGCTTCCTCACTCTTCTGCCAACATGTTTCTGTCGTGCCCTGGAGGTAGCACCTGGTTTGAGAGGATAGTTCTCTTCTTCATTTCCTCAGCCTCTCAGCTGACAGTATTAAACAGCTAATTAGCGAATAGTGATTTTTTTTTCTTATGCAGAGGAATTTTGCTTCAAAAATTTTGTCTTGCAATTATTTATAATAGTCCTTAGTATCTCACAACTGAAACTGGCTTTTTCTTACCAGTTCCTCAGGTACACATTCCACTTTATGAGTATAGTGTAATGTTTGTAAGTGTAATGTTCCTAGCAGGAGTGCAATGTTGTCTGTTTTAGAGAAAAAAACGTTTGGAGTGTTTGGGAACAAAAAGAGAGCTGAAAAATTATACACACGGGTGAAAAGAGCAACACAGCTGAGTTTACTATACCATTCCTAACAACATCTCTTTTTACTTCTAAACTGTGACTAGCTCCTGAGCATGTTCTCTTTCCCTGTGTACTTGAGGGTGTTTTGCTAACAGAAATAAGAGCTGTTGCTTCTTGTGAAGCATTATTAACTTTGCTGACTTTGTAACCTTAGAACAAGCCCATGGTCTGATGCTGTTACGGGGGAGAAGTTTTGAGTTTCTTATTCAGCTTTTATTGTCTTTACCCAGAAAAGGGCTGAAAAATGGAATGATGGTAACAAGTTGCAGTCCCTCATTTGCAGACACCCATTTTAGTTGAAAGTAAAACAGAATTCCTCACTGCTCTTTTCTCTTGGGAAACCTGGAAATTTACTTCTACCCTCAGCAAAGTCATTTTGGCTGTTAATAGTTTGAAGCCATTAAGATTTGTTAATGGGATTTTAATATCTAGATCATCTGTCTCTTTCCATTCATCTAGACTTTTATTGTTTTTTGGTAGAGAAGTACAGTCCAGACAATAAAACATCATTGTTGAGAAAAGTAAAAAACTATAATTATCATAAAATATTTTATACAAAGCACTGAAAGTGTAGAGAGGAGTGGGAAGCTATAACACAGTTAATGTATTTATGTATCTTTTGCTGTGTACACATAAAAAAGAGAGCACATGCTTTCCCCTAATGTTCACATAATGCCTGGAGGCTGGAAAGCAAAAGAAGGGAGATAAATGAAGAGGGAAGGAAGAATGCAAATTGGCTACAAGGCAAGTTGGTGGTTCATGATCCTTGCTTTGACTTTGATCTAGTCTCATTAATGAGCAATTTTGCGAAGCTGCAAGGCATTCTCTGGTTGCAGGATATTTTCAGCTTAGGTTGCCCATGCAGGTGTGCATGACACCAGAAGCCTTCCAGAATGTATGCATTCTTCCAAAAATGTATTCATCATTTCATTTTAATAACTTAAACCGTTGTGGTTGAACATCACTTCAAGACATGAAGTGTCAGATATTAATGTAAGTAGTTTTGAAATGCACTGCCTAAATCAAAGGGGAGGAGAGAGTCCTCAATCCAGTCCACTGTGAAATGAACATCTTTGCTGAGATGATGTAAACTACTTCCCATTTATGATTACAGCTAATAAGGTCATAAGCAGCTGGTATCACCATAATTCCTACAAGAATTTTGATCCCATTTGAGGGTGAGTTATGTTACATGTACAGTACTCATTAGCTGTCTGTAGACTTCCTCTTACCTGGAAGAAAGTCTCACCAAAATCAGTTCCTCAAGTTGTTTAGTACTTTGTTGAGTAAAGTGGGGTACAGACTTTTGCTAGAAAGTGGAAAATATCTCTTAGTCTCTGCCCCCTAACCCTAAACAAAATTATCTCCTTCAAGACATTCATTTTGAAGAAGCAGAAGTGCTCTGCATGCTTGTGAGATGGCCAGGGAAAACTGGGAGAACAAATCTTTTTTCTGGCCTGTAATATTGGCACAAGACTAGAAAAGGAATATGTGCAAAAACTTATCTGATTCAAGCAGAGGTGTAAGATGTAGGTAGGTATCAGCATTTGCATCTATATATTTGACACAAGAATACAGGAGTGAGTAAGTGCAGGAATGGAATTGTCTGATGTTTACTTGGCGTTTTTTGTTCCTACAAATTAGCATAGTTAAATATTGAATTAATAAAAATATGTATGCCAAAAAAGACTCATTGTCAAAATTTCCTACACACAATCCAACATCTAAAAGCAAACAAGGCACAAATCCCACAAAAACAACTGTTTTCATTGTACAGACCTGTTTTTCTCAGGTGTTCAGTATACTGTAAAAGAAAAGAAATTAAAAAAATAAAAGATGTTATCATCTAAAATTTTTAGGATGTTTTGTAATACAAAACTAAAGGAAAAGATGTGTGATTGTGAAATACACTGCTCTGGTAGCAGTTCTAATCCTGCCCTGTCTTAGCTTTCTAGTACTTGAACTTAAAAGTATAGCAACTTTTTGAAACTGTTTAAGTTATTCATACATACACAGTACTAGTATGTCTGCTTTCACCCTTTGAAACTTGGCATTTCTAAGCTGTGTTTTGTTTTCTTGAGATTTGTGCTGCATGCTCTTTATAGAATGTCTTGTAGCTTTCTCTTAATCATCTGTAGTTAACTGACTAGCTGGACAGATCAAATTAGCATTTTTTATCAGACTGCTTCTTTTAGTTTTTCCAGAATAACACAATTTAAGCTTATTCGATATTAATTATATTCTTCTTTATGCATCAGTACAAAGCAAGTTAATCTGCATGTACCACATAAAATAGGGTTTTCCTAGTAAGTAAATGAGTGGGAAGTATTATTGATTACCCAATGCTGTAGCTAAAAAACTTTTTTTTTATTTATTCACTGATCCTTTCAAGGTAACCAAATGGATAGGAAGAAAGTGAGCAAGTGATGTTTATGTTATACATACCTTAATTCTGCAGAAAGCTAAGGATCTTAACTATTTAATGTGTTTAATTTAGGTTTCACAGCTACAGGGAGACTATTGGGAAAACACAACCAGCTAAGTCACAAACATATAAACTTCATTATTACTAAACTTTAAAGACACAGTATATGGCTTTATTTATGAAGGAGCTTCTAAAATGCAGCTGTTGTCTTTATGAAATTGAGCTGTAATGCTCATTTGAATAGAGTACTTAATAGGTGACTGGGGCTACTGGAATATCAAACTGGAACCTGGAGTACTAAACCCTGTTTCTTTCGCAGCAAGTTGGAACGGTTGAAAAAGGCCACTGAAATTATGTACTTTACACTCCACAATAACCGATGGAGTATGGAAAACCTTTAAACATTAGCTGATCACTTGTGACCTAGATAGTGAGAGACCAGCATTTGGAAACAATTTGAAAGGGGATCTGCAGATTTTCTAAACAAAAGGGTTAGAAAGAAAAGGCAAGTGAATCATAGGGCAGTCTCCTTGCAGTCAGTCAGGAATGCACATTATAATCTAGAAAGGTAGGGCTTGAGCTTTGAAGTGTATCTTCCAGACTCAGGTGACAGAGGAGGAAAGCCATAAAAGCTGTAAGTCCAGTCCTGCTGCTACTCAAGTGAACAGCAGAATTGGTGTTTACACTTGCTGGGTGTTGGTCCCCCGAGCGCTCCCTGCTCCTAACGCCACCTGCTAGCAGATCTGTGAATTGTACCAGGCAAGGACAGCTGGTCCTCCAGAGGACTTACTCTGATTCTGATGTCAGAAAGAAGAATCACAAGTTACACGCAACTGGATATTTTGGGAGAGAAAGACATTATATGAATCTGTGAATTAATATGGAAGTACCCAAGACAGGTGGTGAGGCCAATGATGCGCTGATACACAAGACGTGATATGCATATTTTCTAGGATGAGTACCTGAGGGTCTTTGAGAAGAATTAGAAGAAACATCATACCAGATTTACTCAGCAACTAAGGGTATTAGTGTTAAGCTTGAATGAGATACAGTTAATGTAGATCTTTCCTTCTTTATCTGTCTTGAATTTATTAATATAAACTATTTTTTATATATAATGCATATTAGTTCCCTAAACCTAAGTAAGATAATGATTAATTACTGAATTTTCCCTTTTTTTTTTCTTCACTTTTATTGCTAAAATATTAAAATAATGAGTTTTCCAGGCTGTCTGAATGAATACGTTGACAGAAAGAGGTAAAGAACAAATTGAAGTTATCATTTTTAATATAAAAATCACCAGACTAAGCACCACCATTGTAGGGTGTGTTTCTTTTTTAAAAAATATATGTTATTTGTTAATGTATCTCTTCCTAAATAGATTATAATTACTCTTCTGAGCTATTTATATTGTATTTGAAGAATCTCACAGAACGAAATAGTGATACACTCTTATTGTGCCATAGATGTATTGCTGTTATTAATCTTTATACATTTAAATGATTATCTATGAAGGATATAGATAATACCTGTGTCAGGAAAGACTGACACACATCATAATCTGTCTTACAGTTTACATAAATAAGATTATATCAATATTTGCATAATATTGAATTATAAATTAACTATTCTGACCACTTTAATGACTTGTGTGGGATAGAATTTCATTTTGGTGGGACAGTATGGGTTTGGGGGGCTTAAAGGCCTGCCAGAGTCACAAAACCAGTGGGGTTCAGAAAACCAGGACTCTTCCTAATGGTAGTGGTAGTCTGTGGTGACAGACCTCACAAAGTAACTTATTTCAGGCACACTGGCCTAGTTTCTGAGTCCTTTTATGTCTCTTTAGGTTCCCACTGAAAGTACCTTTATTCAGTTAAATATGAGCAAATATCAAATGCATGGGATGATTGTACTTGGCCAAGTCCCAGAAGATGTTTTTTCAGTAAATTACAGGTTAAGAAATATGAGAAATGACTTCACCTATTCAAGACAAAAGATTGAAATCTCTTTAAATTTTCATTCAATTTTAAATTTTGTGAGTGTCCATCCTCCCTCAGATAAAATGAAAGGTGTGCTTGGATTTTAAGGATGCTTCATCAGGTAATGAATTCTTCCAGCTTTTTGGCCAGACAGATTTGTGAGAAACAATGATTGCACAATAAATTATCAGCTTACTACTTTTTCATTCATAAGTTAGTAAAATTTTAAGGTGTATTTAAGCTGTATTTTCTTGTTCAGTAGAAGTTAGGAAATGCCATAATGTTTCCTCCAGGTGTCCCTTACAAATCTTTGTTAAACTTAGGTTGTGTTTGACACATTGGACACGGAGAGTGTAGCATAGCTCACAAACAGAAAGATAAATAGACCAGTATGTCAGGGGGTTTGTGGTTTCATTGGTCTAATGCAATATGGTGTGAATTCCCAAGTTTCTTTGCCCAAATACAGTTTTTCCACAATTTTGAGATCAAAAGTATAGAGTTTTTTCATGTGGATGTGGGGAGAAATGCCTTTATATTTGACAAATAGAACAAATGGGAAGGTTCACTAAGGCTGCTTGAATTCTTTTACTGCAGCTTCTTTTTCTTTTAAAATGTATATGCCTGATGCAATATATTCTGTGTATAGAACAGCATCTCACCCTTAGCATGTGCTTACATCTATGGAGGATTGTACTTAAGCATTCCTGTTAAATGCTTTAGTAACCAGTTACTTTAAATGCTATTGGCTTTGAACAACAATGTGAATATTTGCTTTCAGTAGTGGGTAGAGATCACTTTTAGAGACTTATTTTTTTGCTGATTTATAACAAGGTATATGAAGTTTTCAGTTGTTTTGTGTGTGCAGGTGTATGTGCATGTTTGAGTGCACTTGCATCCTGAAGGTTTGTTTAGGTTCTCCTAGCCCTTAGTGAAAAAATCTGTGAATATTGATTGATCAGTACCTAAAAAACCCCAGATGTAGTGAATAGAATACACACGCACTACTTTGTATTTTTTAAAATTACTTTTTTTTCCCACTGACTTATGAGGAATATGCACAAAATACCCCCATGTTTGTTAACAACTGTAGTTACTATACATTTTTTGTGATAAAAAGTATTATTATGTTGATTATAAACCAAAGTATAATAGCACAAAATGAAAACATTTTTAAAAATTAATTCTTAGACTTGTAATTTAGTCCCAGGTTTCTGTCTGTCAATTTGCTAGAATGAAGTACAATTATTTCAAGTAGGGCAAAATGGGATACATACCCCCAGTAATGCCAGTTTTACAAAAGAGAAAACTGGAGGCCAACTTACATTTCCCCCATTACTCTGGCCCCAGGGGAAAATAAGGGGAAGCATAATTCTTCCTCATCAGTCACAAACAGAGGTAACACCCTCTCCCCAAAGCTTGATATTTACCTTCCAATATTAGATATTGTTGACAAAGTATTGCTATAGACTTTTACTTTACAAGGTTTACTTTACTAAATATAATGCTTCTTACTGGTTCCTGATACTTTCATGTGTTTATACAGTGCTTTAAAAATCATTTGGAAAGTGTAAAGTACTTCACTTCTTAACTAATTTCAATAGAATTACATTTATAGACCTGATTGATAACTAATTTTTAATAAAACATACTTGGAAAAATTCTCTAACTCAATAAAAATGTGTTTTTCATCATAAGTACCAATATTACAAATGTTTCTGTTTTTTTCAATTAGTAATGATTTTTTTGTTTGCTTGTTTTTAACATCTCTTATTAATGGTTTCACTTTGTATTTCAGTTCACAGTTTTCCCAAATGAGTGAAAAGTAGCTTTTATATTTTTTGCTTTGCTTGCGCATTGATTAGGTTGAGACTTATCCTAAACAAAAAGGAATGCTTTCTGGAAACGTTAATGGAAAAACAAAAGGTGCAGGCTTCCACATGTACTACTTTTGCATGAATTATACAGATGGTTTTGAACATGTCCTTACATTCATCACATGAGCTGATTTAGAGTTTGTGCTGAATAGGCATCTTTTGGTGTTACAGCTAAATATAATTGAACCTGTACCAAAGTGCTGCATGCAGGGTTTGCATACAGTTCAGCAGTTTATACAACCTGGCTTTATAAAGATTGATCTGATAAGAATAAAGGAAAATATGACTCAACTTTCATTCCATCTCAGATAGAGAGAAATGTGGAAAGTTTAATGCCGAACTGTGAAAAGATTCAGTAAGTCACCACAAATCACTTCTACTAAGCCAAAACTGGGTAATTTACACAGCACTTTGTGATCTTCAAACAATTTGCAGTGTGCAATTATTCATGCCACAACATGGGGCCACAGCGTCCAAGCTGCCTGTTTGTTCTACGGCTGAAGCAGAGGTGTTTGAAAACTGCAAGAGCCTACCAAAGGCCCAGAGATCATGGCTAATGTGACACCCCCAGGCCTAATCTTCTTAGAGCACTGGGATAAAATAAGTATCCATTACAAAATCAGCCTTCATCCTGCCCCCTTCTGTGCTCTGCCACTCTGATAGCCAACACGAAGACAATTGCATGATTCTGGGCTTAATCAGGTATTAGGAGCTAATGCAGTACGAGAAGAAGCTAATCTCCATATTTACTCCATCTGTACTTACGGACCTGACTTGCCTGCCCCCGATAGATCAAAAGGAATTGGCAAAAACCAGATTAGAGATGAAGAAAGGAGAGAGAGGTCCAAGAAGTGTAAGAGGCAAAATTCTCTGCTTTCCTCAGTTGTGTATATGTGTATTAAAGCCATGTGGTCTAATCCCATGGAAACACTTTTCCATTGTATTTCTTTTTCTTCTTGTCCCTACCCCCACCCTCTGTCTCCATCTTTAAATAAGGAAATTGCCATTGCAGTTAAAATTATTGATAAGTGTACCACGCCATTTCTAAGGATCAACACTTACAAAATTAATTTTTTTCTTTTAATATGGATTTTGTAGAGTTCAGTTTATTATGGCATTTATTTATGACTGACACATGTGTAGAACTCTCTGCTGGGTCCATTTTGAAATCGGATGAAAATCTCATAGCTAGGCAGAACTCATTAATTCCAGGCCTTTGTAAGTGCTCTTTGTAAGTACTACATAGACAATGTACCCTTCTGTGACCTTAAGTTAAAATGAGTGTGAGAAAAGAAAAGAGAAGAAAAAAGTCTCTGTAAAATTAGCTATTTTCCTTTCAGTCACTCAGAAGTAACTGGTTATCTTCTTTCTGTATCTTATCATCTACAATGTCTTGGCATTCTCTTCTGAGGCTTTTGCTACAAGCAGATACTTATGATTCCAGAAATGTGGACAGATGGGTAAGGAAAAGAGAGCAAAGGAAATTCACACACTCACCACTGTTGGCAGTCACCTGCTGTTTGTAAACAGTGACATGTGGCCACCAATAATGACCTTCAAGCTAGGAAATGCATGTACTAAACTAACTCAAAGGCTCTGGTCACCTTGGGTTGGTGATGAACAAGTTTTATGAAGGTGGGATGCATTCCTTAGCAAGGGTGGAAGAAGCCTGTACTCAAAAGAGTGCTCAGGAAAGCTGAGGACATTTCAAAGGGTGCACTGTCGTCCTTTTTGGAAAGCTGACAGACTCACTATTTTTTTGACTCCTTACAAACCCCAAGTGGTGCCAAAAGAGAGCTGTGTTGCTGCCGAGTTTTGGCAATAGAGCTTACCTCATTAGAGTGGATTAAGTCATGATGCTGAGAAGGATAAAAGGTGAAAAGCAAAAACAGTGGATGGCGAACACAGAAAGCTCAGAGTGTCATTTGTATGCTGACGCTATTATTGACTAGAGCCCATGTGGTTCACACTTTTCAATTACCGTCTGCTAGAAAGGTGGCCCGTAATTGCAAAGGCTGATGCCAGTGCACCAAATGTCAAGGGAGCCTCCCTAACCCTCATCACCTTTTCTTGATGCTTGACTTGAGGATGTTCAAAGGCAAAAAGCCACAGCCTGCAGATCTCCCTGAGGAAGAAAAAGATGCCATTTAAAAAAAAAAAAAAAAGGAAAAAAGATAAAACCCCAACTACTCAACCTCCCTCATTTAAAAACCTAGAGTTAAATTCATTATCCTGTGACCTTATCCTTTACCCTCTGTTTAGCGAGGACATCCACCAGCATTAGTGAGAATTATACCATGAAGATCCAGGGCAGGATTGCATTTTTTAGTTTTGTGGTGCTGAAGTTGCTCAGGTGCTTAACAGCACAGAAGAGACAGTGATTGCCAGAGATGCTCTTTCACAGGATTTTTAAAATGTGGAAAATAGCCAAGCTTAGTTTTCCTCTAAACTCCAAGAGATATTCTCACTAACAGCACAGTGTCACTCTTAACTGAGATGCATTACTTTAGTTGGTATCATGCCATCCCTGCAGGTCCTAGAATAGCCTGTGCACTTTCACCCCCATTTATTTAAAAGCTCAAGCAAACTTTTTTGTACATCTCTATTTCATTATGCATTATTTTTTGCATCTACAACCAAGTAGTTATTGAATGAAAACAATGAACTGTAGCTAAAATATTTGACTCATCCTCAGAGTAGATCCAAAAATTCAGACTATTTTTTCTGTCATTAAAAATCTAGTGAATTTTACTGATGAGTAGCACTTTTTTTTGGTTATTTGAAACATTATTTTGATAATTAAATTTCTTACCAGCAATAAATGTTGGAAAACTATATACTGTATACTGTATTAGAAATTTATACAACACTTGTAAGGTCATTTTTTACCGAAAGTTAATTCCTCTTTTTATAAAAAATATTTTTTCCTGTGTTTCTGTTTCAAATTCTTCAAAACACAATCCTAATATACATTTTTTTTATATTGACACTTTATAATAAGTGATTTTTTCTTTTTTTTTTTGGACAGTTACTGATCTAATTGGCCCAAATACCTGAATCAGAAAAGAATTTAAGAGTTTAACAAGTGAGTATTAGTATCTGTTTTTTTAAAAAGTGGGATACTTTGCCTTTGTCATGGAAGAAAACACGAGAATGCCGCATTGGTGATTATTAGGTTGATTCAGTGCTCAGTCATTAATCCAAAGTTATCTTCCAATCTTTTTTTTCCTCAAATTCATCAGTAAAATTCTGCTGGAAGAATAATTTTGTAGACTAAGTGTCATACTGAGAAGTTTTAGATCCTAATTTCAAATCCCAGAGACCAAATCAGTTTTCACTTCCAGTGAGAGAGGGAAAAAACTTGATTCAAGTCTTACCTGATGAAGTTGTTAAGCAGCTAAAATAACACAGTTTTGTTAAATTGAAATTAAATTGTATGGACATTTTCATTGAGTTGTATGACCAGCTGGAATTTTAATGCATTTTCTGTTTGTAAATTAAAGACAGTTTATAATAATTTCTAAGAGCATAATTCTATCACTATCAGAGAGGATATCAGACAAAATTTTCCTATCAAATTTTGTGTAACCTCTGTTGCTGCTCCTGTTGTCGCAAGTGACTTTATTTTTGAGCTTTAAAATAAATTTAGTTCTGTTCAAATGAAGAGGTTTTATTTAAGCGTAGTACTAGTATTCCTTTTTAGTTTGCAATATTAGCTGCAGCTTGTATGTAAATTTACAATTTTTTTTAATCATCAAAAAGGTTTAAATCTGTTCATCCAGCCTTGAAGACTTTCATTTTACAGTGAGCTTGCTTGAAAATACTTTGTTTTAATTTCCTGCAAAAAGGAAAAAAATATTTTTAAACATAAAACTTCACTGAAAAACATTCTGTAAATCAGATTGCACTGTTCAAAATTTTTGCAACTTTGTTTTTTCCTCTTCTTGTTTCTCAGTACTTAACTGTTCAATATTTTGGGGAAATCAGAAGATCTTAGAGTCAAACTACTTGCCTGACTTTCTCAGACTTTGACCCATCCTATCAAGTCAGTTCATGTGAAAGATAACATCTACTTTTTTGTCTCTGAGTAAAAGTTTGGATCCTTCAGTCTCCTCTCCTTTCTCCTTTACAGTAACCTCACTGCAAATGGGCTAGAAATATGAAACAGTTCTATTTCTCTTATTTATGAGCAAATTGTGAGCTAATGACTCATAAAATGCATCATAGTAATATAATTTTGGAATACAGGTACATAGAATTCACCAGTTATGATGCTGTGATTAGATGGTAGGCTAAACTTTATTGAGTCAACTTTCAGAGAAAAGAATTCTGGGCAAGACAAGGGAAAAAACATGAGAAATTTTGCATTTTCTCTTGGATATTTGGTGGGCAATATTAAAAAATACATGCAAGTTAAATGTACACTGTGAAGTGGAACCCAGACATAAGGTGGAAGCTGAGAAGTGTCCTACTCTATTCTTGTGGGATGCAGAGCAGCAGATGTAGCAGCTCCATGTGCTAAGAAGTTTCCATAAGAAACAGTTGAGGGGAAGCACTTAAAACTTAGGCAAATATTCAAAATTGGGAAAGTATTCAAAACTATGAGTCTTGTCATCAAAATTTTACTGTCTTCCTCAGGAAAGAAAATAATCTGGATACCAGCTCAGAATGTGTGTGCTCAGCTAACAGTTCAACTTTTTGATTTGTATTTTGTTTTCAGTCTGCACATAAAAAAAAATCAAAATCCCACAATCATTGTCTCATTTCCATCTTTAAATCTATCCCACCTCAAAAAAATGAATCTCTACTTTAATATTAAGATGTTGCCTGATAAGGAAACTAATGGAAAATTGCCAGGAAACAGTAAGTGTCAAATGGCTTTTATTTATTTATTTATTTATTTTGCAACAAGAATATTGTTTCAAATTTGTCTCAGAATATTTTTTGTGATTACCTCTTGGTTTGCCTGTGACAAATGAAACTAAATTTTGCTCTGAAGCCAGGCTTGATTGGACATACATATTATATTTATCCTTAAATGGGTGACTATGGTCTGTAGGAGAGGATATTAGTTTTCTTATATACAGATTAAAAAAATACTCCTAATCTAGGTTGGAAAACTGTCACTGCTCTGAGTGTTAAAACCAGGGAATGACTGTGAAGACACATAAGAACAAGAGTGAAAGTTCAGCTTAACTTAAAAGAGTTCAAAGTAAGTCCAGTTGCTCTTTTTAAAGCAAAATTTCCCAGACTCATTTGAAGCACTGTTTTTTTCAGCTTTACACAATCAACTAGCCTAATAGCTTGCTCTTTCACTCCTCTGTAAATTCTAGATTTTAGATGCCATGAAATTTGATACTGAATCCAAGTTTATCTACCAAATGATTTTGACTATTTGAGATGCTCTCTGCGCTCAGAGGCTACTGAATGCCAAGAGACAAATAAGAATTCAGAATTTCTAAGTCAGGAGTGTTCAGAAGTTGCAGGGAGTTGTGTTCCCCTATAGTCTGGAAAAATGCATATGCTATAATGCTTCAAAGATGCAACTTCTGATCTGCATAACCTTGTGAATAAGCAGTGATGACAAAATTTTGCAGAAAAATTCCGATGAACGGGAAAGGACTAGATTAACTAGGAAATCTAAAACATTTTCAATTGGTTGTTCTGAAAGTGTAAATGGAGTGAAATTTGCTCTGTAAGTGTTTAAATTTAAAATTATATTCTAAATTTCTCATTCAGTCCAATATTATGGTTCAAAGAGACTTAAAAAAGTTTATTTACAGTTTTTAATGTGGAAGTCATTAGATTTGAAAAAACAACCAAATTTCACTCTCCTTTTTCCCAAGTCCCTGCTTATCACTTTTGAATAATTAAAGCTTCTTTTGCTTTGAGATAGATGCACAGATACTATGTGGATATGGAAAGGACGTTTTCAAAGGCAGGTCATTGACAGTAAAAAAAAGGTTTACTGTTCCCTTTATTTGCCCCTAATATTTTCCCTTTTAGTTACTAGCAGCAGTGTCATATTAAATGACTTCCCCCTTTAAACTGTTAAGTGGTGCTAGTTCAGTTTTAGCGGTAAGTCGCCAGCAGACTCGGGGGACAAGTGCTATCTCCTATGGCCCTGAAAATTGATATTGAACATGGAAGGAAAAATCTCACAAGCTGATAGCAATTAGCTAAAAAGGATTTGCGACTCCATGATTCATCACACTAGGGGATCAAAGTCATTTACAGAGAGTGTTTCTACAGTCCCTGCCTGCTGCTCTAAAGATATACCTCTGTTTATCTCTCACACTGCAGTGTGACATTTCCTGTTTTTAAGAGCCCATTTTCTTAGAAATGTAGCACTGGGCTGCTGCAGCACAGGCAGTCTTTGATTCTCCACTGACTGCCTAAATGACACGATGGCTCTAATGGCACAGCTTTAGCAGGAGCTTGCAAAGGGAATTGGACTTATTATTTACATAAGTGGACTAACAGGTCAGGTCTGGTACTTGCTTGTAAAAATGAGGACAAGGTCTTCTTGTGGCAAGTGGTGTAAGGCAGGTGTCTTGGAGCTCTGTGGAGCTTTTGTGATTTTTTTTGTACACCAGGAACACTAATTTTCAAAATTAAACCTCACTTTCTATATTTGTTTTTAGAACTATCTTACAGCAAAATCCTACATTATTTTAACAGAGGATTAAAAGAGGTCTACCTCAATATCAAAGACTTTTTTGGGATTTTTCTTTTTCCAGAGAAGAATTGTACTCTTCTGTCCTTCCAAAATTCACTCTAACATTTTGAAAACAGTCTCATTGGTCAAAATGTAATTTTACTTTTATAATAGTAGGATATGAAAGAAAAAGAAAGAAAAAACCCAACAAATAACCATTACATTTTCCCACTTTAAGGACCAAACTTTCCCTTCTAATTCAGCAGTAGGAATTAGATTTTTTTTCTCAGAGCCACAACCTGAAATAATGGAGGAATTATAACTTCTACAGATATTATTTTTCACTAAGGCTGGAAACACTGAGCTTGTTAGTGGAAAACAAAATGGAGTTTATTCAGTGATAATATTGCTATAGCCTTTCTCAGGTTTATTTTGGTCAGAGTTTTACAAAGGAGTGACATTTTCAGTAGCCTGATCCTAACTGTTGGTTGTCTCACTCCTTTGACAGTGAGCACTAAATACATATGGAAAGTTCACAATGGTGTGGCGGTATTTACTCTCAAGTGGTATCTTCTAATTAATACCAATTACTTTGTTGTGAATCCAGCCTTAGAAACAACAAATTTCCTAAGACTTGATGGGGGAGGGGATAATTCCAGGATTGTCTGTGACAAAATGTGGGATGACACACCAAGGTTACCAGGATGGTCTGCTAGCGAGGGACCTCAACCTGTTTCTCTGAGACATGCAGGGGCTCTGGAGGCAATAGGAGACAGCAGAGAAACACCAGTGAAACACCTTAAAAATGTGTTCCTTTAAGAAGGTAACAACAACTTTGCAGAGGACAGCAAGCTGAGTGGTGTAGTTGACATGCACTGAAGGTTAGGATGCCACCCAGAGGGACCTGGACAAGATCAAGAAATGGGCACTTAGGAATGTCATGTGGCTTAACAAGACCAAGTGCAAGGTGCTGCACCTGGGTCGGTGCAACCCCTGGTATCAGCACAGGCTGGGGGATGAACATATTCAAATCAGCCTTGCCGAGAAGGACTTGGGGGTCCTGGCAGATGAGGGGCTGGACATGAGCTGGCAGTGGATACTCCTAGCCCAGAAAGTCAAATGTGTCCTGGGCTGCATCAAAAGCATTGTGACAAGCAAGGACAGGTAGAGGATTCTTCCACTCTGCTCTGCTCTCCTGAGACCCCACCTGGAGTGTTGCATCCAGCTCTCGGGTTCTCAGCACAGGAAGAACACGGAGCTTTTGGAGCGAATCCAGCATGGGGCCACAAAAACACCTCTCCTACGAAGACAGAAGGCTGAGAGGGCTGGGATTTTTCAGCCTGGAGAAGAAAAGAAGGAAAAGAGGAAAAGAAGAAAAATTGTGGCCTTTGAGAGTTTAAAGCTGGCTTGCAAGAAACATGAAGACACACTTTTTAGGAGGGCCTATTGTGATAGGACAAGAGGTGGTGATTTTAACCTGAGAGAGGATATATTTAGATTGGACATAGAGAATGAATTATTTACAATGAGGGTGGTGAAACACTGGAACAGACTACCCAAAGAAGTGGTAGATGCCCATCCCTGGCAGCATTCAAGGCCAGGTTGGATGGACAAGTGTCTGAACAAGGTCATCTAGTGGAAGATCCAGGGGGAGTTGGACTAGATGACTTTTAAAGGTCCCTTCCAATCTAAACCCTTCTATGGTTCTATGATAAATATAACCTAGAAAATACAGCAGACCTAGAAAGTCCTTTCTTATGTTGCTGAACCATTTTTATTTAATTTAGTTTTCTGTAGCTGTGGAAACAAAAAACTAAGTGTGTGGGATTTATATACAAGGGTGTAAATTTATGTACTTACCTTTCTATCAATTCAGTGACTTAAACTAGGCCTATCTCAATGTTTGCCAGAGCATTTTGATATTTTAGAATTAATTCTTATTAATTCTTCACATACTTACATATGACATGAATAACTATACCCCAGTTCTTCTGGTAATCTTTGTTTCATTTATTTGCTTCCCACTGACCCAACTTCCCCCAACAGCCTTCCCAGAAAACAGCTTTACAAGTCCACTTAAATATCTGCAGGAACAATACATAGTGCCTACACATGAAAGATCATGAGTATGCAGCTTGTAGGACAAAGACTGCAAGGAGAACTTCTTTCCAGAGACGGAGGTTTGTATCTTATTTCAACTGTTGGTGCCAATATCTGCTACTGTGATTCTTCTTTTTTGGTGTAGGCTGCGTCTGGTAGCTTCCTGTCTTGTCTTTTTTTCCAAGTAATACTTGGGAACTGATTTATTACAGAATTTTGTGTGTTAAAACCAATCTGCCTTAGGAGCTCTTCTTACAGGAAGGAAACATTCCTTTGGATTCAGGGCTGTAGCTTGCAGGTATCTTACACAGCATAACATGAAAACCTCAAAGTTTTTGTCAAGTACCTTGGAACCCAGTAGATTTGGAAGATAAACAATCAGGACACTGGTCTGTGTGCTCAAGAAAAGCTCAAGGAGAATAAATCCCAAACTCAGATTTCTTGTAGTACAAAGGCAGAAATGGATTCCTCACCAGCTAGGGAAATGTAGTCCCATAAGAAGAGGCCATGTCCAGTCTCAGTCTGTTATCACATATGCTAAAACCAGCAGCATATTCCTGCAAGATGTTGATGTTTCTCCTCTTTAGAGCAGCAGCAGAGTGCTCTTGACAGTGTTCTTCCCCCAGAGTCACCCTACCCTGCCACTGCCAGATGGTGCTCACATCAAGTGCACAGCCAGCACTAACCTGCTCTTCCCCCAACCTGTGCGAATCCCTTGAAATGAGAGGCAGAGATTTTCCTTTGGGTCCTATGCAGAGGAAAGGAAGATAATTTCTCTTCTTGGTGGCTGACTCATTTGTTTCCAAGTAATTCCTGCAGCTGAAATGGTTGCAAAGAGAGTGAAAACTGTTACTTAAAGCCTGTTCATCCTACTTAGCTGACAAGCTAAGTAGGAGGGAGAAGTGACTTTTGAGGATGCTCATTGAGCACCATTCTTGTACATCAAATGAGTGTGGCCTGAGAGGGTCGGTGTGTGCTGAACTCACACACTAAAGAATTTAAGGTCTGAAGGAGTTAAAATACATTAACTTCTGTGCCTGTGGTGCATCAGAAACGGCATAACTATACGAGAAATAGTTGTGAAAATAGGTCATGGGTTGTGGTGAACGCATATTTCAAGAGAATAATAAGGATTCAGAAGTAATTTTTTCAAAACTTGACAGATTTTGAAGGATAAGAAGAGAAATCTCAGTAAAGTTCAAAATACTCAGCTAATGCATTACTGTTAAAAAAATAATTACCAGTTTCATTCTTGGAGAAAGAAGAATTGGTTTCTATATTTCAGGATAATTTTTGCCATGTAGAAACAGTTTTAGAAAAAGGCATTTTAGACTTTTTTTTTTTTTAATGTAATGTAATATCATGTTTATGAGATTTACTATTGGACTGGACCCTGCTAGACTTTAACATGTTTTATCTAAATTTAGGAAAATATTTACTACTACAATAATCTAATGATAAATTAAAATAGTTTATTCTGATTGATTAACAGTCTTGAATTTACTCTAATTTAAAAAAAAATCCAAACCCCAAAACCAGGCTAGAAAGTGCTCTGTGTCAGTACTACAGCCTGGGAGAAAAGAAATTAATTCCCTTGAGCCTGTGAACTCCTAGAATCACAGAATATTTATTTTTAATCTATCTATATGAGGCAGAAACATCAAAATAGGTGGTTGTGAAGCATCACGTAACTATCAAGCTACACCCATTTACCTCACCTGAAAATCTGGTCTAGTAGTGGTGTATATCAATGACTATATGAATTACTGAATGATGTGACCTATATAAACAGTTCCTGTCCTGTCCAAAATTATTTCTATTCAGTCTCAAAATAAATTGCATTTCTGCATGTAACCAAAGTTCTTGACATGTTTATAAACATGCCATTCTTGGGCTCCAGTCTTTTCAAATGAACTTTTAAGAGACCAAAAATTTCTTCAAACAAATATGCAGGAAAGCAAATAAGAAAGAGACCAAATGCAGTTAATGTAAATGTTTGTCATTACTTACCCACATATGCCTGAAGCATCTCTTTTTGCTTAGACTGCGCATATGCAAAATGAAAAAATGTATATTTCCCACTCTTTGTTTCTGGGCTTTTTGCGTGTTAGAAATATTTTAACTCTGAGATCAATTTATAAATTTTTTTTGTAAATTATTTCTAGTTGGTTCCTCAATTAAAATTAATTTTTATCTGTAAAATGCATTCCTCTAATTATCTGCTTATTTTTGTCTCTCCCTCCAGCATAAGGAGGTCCTACTTCCTTTAACATTTTGTCATTTTTTCCCATCCTTGTATTACCGTTTTTCCTTCTCCTGCTGTATCAATGGTGGCAATATGACTGCTTATGGGACTGCTACATAAATCAGGAAATAGCCAGCTTTGTCACCTAAGGAAATGTAACATCTAATTGCATGCAATCTGTTTTCCTTTCATGAACGTACATGCATGAATCTACTGAGGTAACAGGGAGATAGGAATCCTGTGAAATAATTTTTCATCCTTGCCTTCATATTTCCTCTCAAAGTATGGCAATGGTTGTAATTATTATGTCTTTTGTTGCATTCGATTTGTTTTTTCAAGATTTCACTTTGATACAATGTCAAGGAAAGAAAATTAATAAAATTAGTGATGTCAAAATCTAAATCCCCATTGAGAAAGAAAGTTTGTACATGAAACTTGTGTTTTTATACTACCTTTTGCTGATTTTAAGATGGATTTTCACAATATTTATTCAGAAATTTTTAAATAATAAAAATCGAGCACAAAATGTTATACATTCAAATACAAGTGAAAAAAATCTCTGAACTATTTTTGAAAGAAAACTGGATTCTGTGTTTGTTGTGTGGCAGATGCCATTTGTTTGTACAAAAAACTTTCCTGTCTTTCCCTATGGTTGATGTTCCTGTATCCAGGTACAGCATATTATTTGACCACATTTTTAAACACATAGTCAGTGTAAGTCACTTCAGAGCATGTTATTAGAGCTATTTCTTGCCTCTGGCTGATGTCCCAGAAGAAGATGATAAATCATTCGCTTATGCTACAGAAGGAGAAAAAAAAAATCAATGTTCAAAACTTCCATGGTCAGCTTTACTCAGGACAACTAAACTCTACACTGACAAAATACTGATGATGTCATCAATAAAGTAAATTAATGCTCTGAACAACTAAGAATTGTGAACTGCCTTGCAGCATGTTGTAGAATATGAAGAAAAGTTTTTGAGAACTAAAGTTGCAAACTCTAGCTGTTTTTGGACTCTTAGAGCAAGGTGAGATTCATCCTTAAAAGCCAACGTCGGAGAACACAATTAACTTTTTTATAAGCGGAACACATCTGTAGGCAGCAACAGGATCAAGTCCTGAGATTTTGACTCTTCTGCAGCCCGTTGGCAAAGAGAACTGGACCCTGACCACTACAAAACAATAGTTAGACATAGTTATGCATATGTGCTATTCATTAGTTTGAATTCATAGAGCATTTCATTTCTAGAACTGGATTTCAGCAAACAAATAACCAGGGAAAGATATTTAATTAGCCAGTTTCACAATCACATATTCTATATAAGGTCTTTAGAAGAAAACAGGTTCACATACTGCCCATTAAGGTGACCCATTTTACGTGTAGCTCCTGTGGCAATGGGCAGGGAATGATGCCCCAGGCTGGTTTCTTCTAAATATCTGACCTGCTGTAATACTGGTACCTGGAGTCTCTGTGAATGGTCCCAATCTTACCTGCTGCTGAAAGCAAATGGGACTTATAGATTGACATGTCTACAAGACTCCTGCAATCCAAATTAGTCTCAGGGCTGGCTGGGAAGTGTGCTAGTTCTAAACCAATCCCAGCTCTAGCAGAATACGAACAAGGCAGCCTCAGCCAGTGGATATTACCTATTGAAGTGCACTTCATCAGCTTCAAAATTGAAGTGTCAGTAATTAATCAGGTCAATTCCATGTCATTAATTATGCTCGTGAATTCATTGTAGAGGAAAAAAGTACTGTTTTAAAAAAAAAATTCCAAAGAGTAATAACATTACTTGGGGTGATAAAGACAAGGCATAAACTCCAAGGTGAGATTGTTTGTTTAAAGCAAGATGAACAGTCACTATCTGAAATACATCTAGGGACAACTGTATCCTGCTAGAAGAGGAGCTCAGTAATATTTCCTTATCACTAGATTTTGTAATCACGTTAGAATTCAACCTGTGAATCAAAATAAAATATTCCTGGTAAGGTAATAATATCGAACAGAGCAATTAATCACACGTGCATTTGTTTCATGCAGTAACTGAAAAGCTGTGGATTACTTACCCTACAGAAAAACACATAAAAATTAAGGCAAACAACCAGCTGATATACTAAGTATGAAGCATGAGGAAAGTTGCTCCTCAAGGCAAATTTTAGCCTACAAGGAACATGTGTCTTTGATTCAGGTGAAGGGCTGAAAGTACACCAGGAAATGACAAAGGCGAGATCAAAATCTACCCTGGGTGAAGTGAAAACACAGACAGAGGTTAGAGGAGGGAGAATATGATTCTTGTAATCTGCTGTTTAGTTTTAAATGAGAGATATTTTTTTGTTCAGAGTATGGAGTGCATCAGCAGAAGAGGATCACTGTTACATCCTATCCTGGCATTAATCGGACGGATATTGGGAATTTGAGTAGCAGGCACAGAGTGGGCTGCTCTGGCAAAATTCTGACTGCACATGAAAGGAGGGAGTGAAATGTCTGAAATCAGGAAGCTGGGGGATGGTCTTGATAAAGCTGTGCTAAACTGCTAGTTGTCAGGTTGTGAGCTCTTCAGGTAAACTTGAATGATGCTCTTTATGTTAAAAAATTTTAGTTCTAAACTAATTTAATTTATTGTAAAGGAAATGAACGATTCAATTCTTTCAAGATTTAATAAACACAGAGGGAAAAGGAAACCTTGTTTTGAACTTAGTTGATAGACTATCCCAGTTCAATACAGGATCTGAGATGATACAGACATGTATCAATAAATTAAGAAATGCAGTCTCTAGAATTCGATTGTTGTTACTGCCTAAATGTCAGGTGTATCCCCACAATAGCCTTCACATTTCGGATGCTGGAGCATCACCTTTCAACAACTTCCAGAGATGCCTTTGAAAATTTTTGTTCTTTCCTTGCATGTTTGGAACCCCTGAGTTTCTTGTGGAATATCCTGACGATCTTTTGAAAGGAGCAAGAGCTCAAAAATGAAATGATGAAAAGATAAAATATGATTTTTCAGAGATAAACTGAATAGGAATCAAATGGACTGAAAAAGATTATCGTAGTTAGGACGTTTGCCAGTATATAAGTAAATATGTGTATGTATAATATCAATATCAGAGGCTATGTGTGTCTACATTCTGGATGTGACAAACACATCATGTTTGTCAAGGCAAGAACAGAAAAGTTGATGTCCAAAAGAGTAGGAAAATTCTGGCTTGGTTTCAATACTGAAGACGTGTTTAGCAAATTCTACTAGGAGTTTTAAATCTGTGGTTTTATCTTGACTTCTTTCAGTACTTTTGATACCAAAACAGGCCTTTCTGCTCTGCAATAACTAGGGTCAGTTCTTACAAAGGTGACTGAATCATTTGGCAAGCTCATTTTTTCTGTTTTTGATAAAAATTACATGATTTTGTCAGTCAAACAGTTGCTTAAGGTTTATTTGAAGTCCAGAATGGATGAGGTCCTGTCCCACTGAATTATTCTGATTTGGGTTGTTCTTCCATGTCTCCTTGTGAGAGTGTTTGAACTTTGTTCTGGAAAGGTCTTTTCCCAGTATGGTCCATAAGAAAGCCTCATGGAAATGAATAGTATAGTCTATACTTCCCTGTTCATGTTACAGAACTCTTATATTTCCATGCTTGTGCATTTCTGTGGACTCAGAAATCTTCACATGGCAAAGTTTTTTTGTTCACAAGATAGGTAACACATATCTTGCTTTGGTTTACATGAAGACTTTGTAGGTAAGTTTTCACTGTTAAATACCTGTTTTTCTTGGGGTATCCTACAATCAAGAATAGGGTTTCTGTTTGTATTGTCTACATTACCAAAAATGGTCATTGTGTTGAACCTGGTAGAGATCTGGAAGTCCTGTACCAATATGCAAAAATTGCAGACAATTCCTGTTCTGGAAAAAGAAAAGATGTATGAGTTCTATTGAATGAACTGTCCCTAACACCTTAGAGGAGGATGTGAACTCTTCTCTGCTCCTCCAGATTAGGCTCAATCTCTAGGTATTCCAAAGATTCACTCTCTGGACCTGAGACCAAGAAAAAAGACACAAGCCTCCAAAATAGATGTGTTAGAGCTGTTCAAGCTGCGTCGATCACAGCATCAGGGAAACACTGAAAGCTCCATCTGCATAGTTTGCATGCTGAGGCTAAAAATATCTCTAGTTGTCTTCATCTGGCTGAAACAGTTCTAATATGATAGCAAGAGACTTGGAAGCTTCAGAGCAATGAAGACAGAGATTCTTCTTTTTCTGGAGACTCCACGCTCTTTCTTGTCTTTTTCTCAGGATGTTTAGGAGTTCTGGGAGTGAGACACTTACTCCTGGACAATTGGTTACCTGCTACTGCAGGTTTCCCCGTGATGTAAGAGTGTGGCTGTCCCAAAAAGGGACAGGGAAAAAGTGGAAGTCAGTCATGTACATACTGACTATCAGAGAAGCCTGGTAATTGAGGAAAAAGAGCTGTTTCTGGGACAGAAGCCCACTGTGCTCTGCAGGGAGAGTTTTCCCTACTCTGTTAATTTTTCTCAGCAGTCTTGACTCTCCACCACCTGCCTGAAACCTTTTTAAAGCGCCCCTCTGTGAACAAACACGCCTAGTATTAATCCTGCTAAAACTGATATTTTCAATGGTGTTAATGGCAAACTGGATGAGCTGGGTTATATCAAAAGTAGTTAATTGAAATAATTAATTAACATGAGGTCTTACCAGGTAGTAAGCCCTCAAGCACATAGTAGTGAATTGCATTGCTTGAAACTGTCAAAAGAAACAGACTAGAAGCCCATTTTGTTGCAAATGATGTATGAGATCATATAATAATACCTCTGAGAAATAGTAATAATGCTGATAAGAGATTCTATCTTTTTGCAAAGTATATATAAAAATTAATGTGGGGTCTGGGCCACCAGGAATAGGTGCTGCCCAGCTCTGTTTCTGTCTTGTTGGATGTCATTAGGTAGCTTCCACAGCCAGACCTCCTGCAAATCCAGAGTAATTTTTTATGGACTAACGGTAGTGCTGTATAACCTGGACTGGTGCTGAGTATTTGTCTTGCCCAGTCTGTTTTATCTTTCCTTAAGTGGTGGGATTTGGTAAATGTTTGAGTAACATGGGAGAAGGGAGAAGAAATTACTTTGGTGTTAATGTCCTCCAAAACAGATTGGAAGGAGAAAAATGTCCTGAATTCCCATAATTTTAATTTCATAGATCCATAGTTGAGCTACTCAAGACTACCAGAACATGCCCTGGCAAAACCTTTGTATTTTTCTACTATAAACTAAGCATAAATTCAGTGGTAGATGACAGATTACTTCATATACCATGCAAGCAAGCCTAGACAATAGCTTTAGCCATGACTGATTGCCTTGCTGTAACCCACTTTATGTTAAATGTATTCTTGCTGTTCAATTCCACAACTGTAATTTTGTTCTTCTGCACCACTCAGCCCTCTGTGGACTAACCAGGTTCCTTCAGTAATGATTTCTTTTCTATTGTATTGTTTTCTGCATAATCAAGTTGGTAGGTAGGGGTTTAGGTGACACAGCCATCTGTCAAGTTCATTTGCTCTGAAAATGCAAGAAATAATAGCCTCTACAACTTGGGGCTATCTGTTATAAAGAAAGAATATCAGCTTTTACCCTGCACCATCTTCTCATCTTTTCAAATTATCATTTTTTCTACTTTCTATATAAAATACATAAGGTTCTCTTGACATGACTGATTGGTGAAAAAGAAAGCTATCACATGTCCACCTTGTATTGCAATTTATGCAAGCAATCCAATTAAGGAGAAGCAGCTAACATCCAGACTAATATGCCTGTCGTGAAACTAAAGAGAATGCAGCAGACTGCTCTGCTCAAGTGTTATCACTGCTGGTTCTCTGACGTACTAACTGCTTTCTCCTTGAAGTTTGCATAATGTGTAAATGTAAGGGAGTTTGCATGCCACAAAGGAAAGGGAAAACAGTTATTCATTTTCCCTCCTCTAAAATAAAATGCTCATAATAATTCTTATAAGAAGCCTTTATCAAATTGTATCTTTTTGCTGAAATGACATGCACTTGGTAGGAAAGACATAAAAAGCTGCCTGTGCATTCTTAACCTTTTTCAGACACAGTGGAAGCCAGCTGGAATAATCCAGGAATTATTCCAGTTTTCTGTGTAAATGTATGGAGGGGGCAGAGTTGTTTATACAACAGAACAAGTTTTATCCAACATCATGGTGGTAGAGTTGGGAACATTCTTGTTGCTCTAGGTCAGAGGCAAATTACATTGGACCCATTTGTGATTGCCCCTCCTAAAATGCAGAATGACAATTGCTTATACTGAGCACAGACCTCAACTGGTTTGGTTAGAAAGAAAACCATTTCCAGATGCCATTATATGGTACTAGTGAAACATGAAATTTTCTACTTCAATGAAAACATAATTATTAAGTGGAATGTCACACTTTTATCACACTTTTACCAAACCAATTCCCCCATCACCTGCCTCTTAGGGCCCTTGACGTGTGATAAGACTCTCTGCTGGATGAGAGATTCCCTGACAAGGGAACAATTGCTGTTGTTCACAGCAAGTCAAATAATGAACCTGAACAGCAGGTGTAAAAAGTGATAAACCCATTAATGAAATTAGTTAGCATCAGTAGCCACCCACTGAATATTTTCAAAATATCAAATTAGTCTCAAATTCTAAACAAAGCACAGAAATATTGCAAAGAAGCTGTTCTGCCCTGTATTTCTGCCTCATGGTGCAGAATTTGATGTCCATTTTATCAGTGCAGTGTAACACATTTAATGCAGAAGTGAAAATTGTTCTTCAGTTTGTCCATGGAGTTCTATAAGCTGTGCTCTGTCATTGTCACAGAAGTTGGGCATGAAAAGCCATGCTCATCCCACAAAGAATTAATTGTTCTATCCAAGCTTACTGCTACTGCAAATTTATGTGCTGCTTCATCACAAAGTAATATTTTCTGCCCCAGATACACATGAGTCTCTTTTTGGGGATGTATTTTAAGCATTTAGAACTTCATGGGTGTTGAACACTACACACTGTGTAGTGTATTTTTAATAATTGCAAATGTGATTTTGTGTATAGAGAAAGTAGAGTGTAATGTGGTTAATGTGATTAACCCAACCTGTTGAAGTCTAAGCTAGATACATATTGCTCTTTGGAATGTTCAGGAAAATGCCTTTTCCATCTGGGACCAGCCACAGTGCCTCAGACATGTTGCTGTTTTTCTGGAAAGCATTACCACTGGCTAAGCAAAAAGGCAGATACCTGACTTAGTGTCATGCTTTGTGTTCTGGATTTTGAGGTATAATCCCACAGAATATGAAGTAGTCACAAGTCAGTTCACAGGTGGAAGTGAATGTCCACTATTTCAGTGTTAAATGAATAAACCTGGGAATAGGAAAGCCTCAGCACCACATGTGTTAAGTATCTCAAATCTCCCATGAGCTCTTTTTGTCTGTCACTTACATGTAAACGTTTTAAAGGTGTCTGCTTATACTATTTATATCGTGGACCATATAACATTATTCCTATTGGTCAGAATTTCTAGTTGAAGATGCCTTCTCAAATTTTACAATTTATGCTTCAAATATTTGGAGAAAAACAGCATATGATATAATACTGCTAAAATTAAAATAATTATGTGAAAAATGTTATCCTCATCTTTATTAGGTGCACCATAAAACACATACGCATACAAACAGACATACAGCTCCCATGTAACAGGGTTATACTGTGTCAAATTCAAACTAGCTATAAACAAGTGCACTTCCTGTCAGAATTTCCTTCATCCTGGTTGTTAAAAGAATCTTAAAAATAGAGAAAATAGACCTGGACTTAAAGAGACATGAACTAGATCAGGGCTAAAAATGGCACAGAAAAATAGAATCAAGTGTTAACATACTGCAAGGAAACTTATGATGCCTGCAGAGCAAACGTCATTGTCACAGAGAGTGTGCTAGACTGCTCACACTAAAGTGACTGGCTTTAAAGCTTGCCGTGGGGATTTTTAAGAAGCCTGAACAGCTAGTTAAAAGAGAAATAAGTGAAAGGCTAAGTGTAATTCTGGGTTGGATATCTGGGAATTATTTGTTTGGGAATGGTTGGTAGAGTTCTGTATGACAGAAAACGTGATGCCCAAGAATCAGCAAACATCTGAGGATGAGTATTCACACCATCATCACCTTGTCTTCAGGTGCTTGGGTAGATATATAGCAGAGTCAGGTGAAAGAAGTGGAAAAAGAACCAGCAAGTTCAAGAGGTGTTGTGAAAGAACAGGGATACAGACCTGCACATCTGGATACAGGCTGCCCAAAAACACTGAGGCCTTTCCCCTCTCTGTGAAGACAATCTTTTCCTTGGCCTTGGTGATCACAAAGCTCAGCATGGTTGTTCAGGTTATTTGGTTTTTTCACAGGTAAAACTGCACACTTAATCTCAGACTTTTTCTTTTCAGAGTGTTAAGTGTGATTTGCTGAAAACCACAGATGTGGGCCTTGGCTTTTTTATTAAATCATTCTGAAACCTTTGCTCCCTGTTACATGCAGAACTCAATTTAGGTATACATATAGTAAAAATATGGTGTATGCCATTAGACTCAAGAACCACACCCTAAAAAACAGCATTCAGAATGACTTAAAATGGTTTATTATGCTATGAATACCTCATCTGGATTTCAGTGGACCAACATTTTCTCAGTATTAATCAAGATAAATTTTTGAGATGGTTAGTTTATTAAATGCCAGACAAAGTTTTTATTGTGATGTATACCCCAAAACTGACAAAGAGAAATTCACAAAGTATAAGACATTTTAAAGGTGTGGGATATCTGAGAAAGTGCTGAGATTCTTCCTGAAAAAACGGATTTTTTTCAGCACCTCTTAGTTGAGCATGTGCAGTCACTTATTCTTTCTGATACTACTGGTTGCATAAAGTATTTATCTGCAAAAACCAGGTCTAAGCTACAGAGTTATTAACACTGGATGTTGTATACATCCCTAGTACATAGAACAGATCCACAAATTCAAGTTTCGATTATTAGGATTATAATTTTAAAGAAGATTAAACCTAGGAAGAATTTAAAAGTTTATGATAACTACATTCTCTAGCCAGCAGTTGATATCAGATTTAAGGTACTATAAGTTTCTAATACCTTTTTTCTTTTTAGATGGAATACTTGCCTTTCCCCCACCAATATCTAAAAACTTTTAGCAAATCCAATTTTAAATATTTAATACAAACATGGCATCTAAAGTGTATACAGGTGTTTTCCTGGGACCTCAAAAAACAACAACAAACATTTTAAGAATTCATCCCATTTATAACTGTATCGATTCTATACTTACAGCTGTTTTATTTTATTATCTGTTCATGGAAATAAATCTAACCTTTGCTAAAAACATACATTCAGTGGAATAATTACCCCCATGCTGCTTTGATGTCCCATTAGAATTTTTGAAGTGAAAGGAAGTAACTCAAGGTTGACTGTGTTGAGCAAGTCTGACCACGTAAAATATATACTTTGAAATAATTAAATTCAGTTAAACCCCAATCCAATGCTGTAAACAAAGAAAAATCTTGTTGTTCACATCTGTTCTCAGAGGGGTATTTAGGGCTTGTGGGACAAAAAATATGGCTGGGTGAGAATTAGATCTTATGTTACTGAGAAAAAAAAATTGTTTTTTTTTTTCTATAATGAAATGGAAACATATTTTTAAATGTTTTCTCTTAAAATTATTGAAATATATCACTTCAGACCTATTTTTATAATAATATGATATGACATAAAGGCAATGAAATAAAAATAATTTAAAAATGGCAAATTTCACATTCAAAATAATATATTTCAAAGTCTGTTTTAATTTATCTTTTCTTTTTTTTAAATGCAGTATGTCATGAAGAAAAACATTTCCATGAAACACAATCTTTTGATGAATTTGTAAATAGGAGCTACACAGTTTGCTTTTCAGAGTTTTAAATTTTCATTAAAATCTCAAAAGGGAAAAGTTTGTAAGCTTTTACACATTAGTACAAGAAAGATTTTTCTGACTATTTGTTGTGGGAAAGAATAAATTTGACCAGTTTTATTTGAAACTTAGTACCTTCTAACCCTCTGCACGGAGTTCTGTCCCTGGCGTAAAAGTAATTTCTAGTAATGATAAGCTGTGTTTTGTATCTGTGACCCACCCTCAAAGAATTGTCTCAGTGGGTTTTAGAACTCTGTTCTGAACAACAGATGTGTGGACTAATTTTAACTTTTCAAGAGTGATATTCAAAGAATGGTTTGGATTGGAAGGGTTGTTAAAGATCATCATTCCAACCCCACTGCCAAGGGCAGAGATACCCTCTGAGAAACCAGGTTGCTCAAAGCCCTATCCACGCTGGCCCTGAACAATTCCAGGGATGGGGCAACCACAACTTCTCTGAGCAACCAGTTCCACTGTTGCACTGTCTTTTTCTAAATAGGAGATTAAATTTATTGGCAGACACTGCATGTAGTTCAACAAGCCCTTCTGCTTGAGAGGGAAGACAGAACTGGTCACTGGGTCGGTGACATATTGCTTCTGTGCAAGACAGCAGCTCCTGGCTCTGTTTACTTCAAAATTTAGTGAGGACCAGGAAATGGGATCTGCTGCCATTTTCAAGAAGTTGTGGTTTCGTGCCTAGTTGTGTTCAAGAGAATATCTGTGTGAGGTTTTTGGATCTGGTTGTGGCTATAACACCTCAGGTGTGGTTTCATGGTACCTCAATTTGGAAAAGCAGAATCTGAGATTTTCCATGTTAAGTACTCTATTCTCAGATACATGATTGACAATGTTATAAAGTGTCTCAGATTTATAAAATGGACAATGTATCTCAAAGCACCAGGCCTTCAGAAAACGAACACATTTTTGTCATGTCAAGAAATGGATAATTTTGAAGACAGTGAATGACACTTCTCTGGCAACTGTGCATTTCAATCCCAGACACTCTAGGTCAAATCTATAAAGGAAACAGATATTAATATAAAAAAAACCCAAAAACAAACCAAAACTGAATTAATTTTGAGGAACGGTTGCAAAGTTTTCATTGAATCTTTCTATGGAAATTCAAGTAATGACAAATTAGCATGGTGAAAAATAATAACACTTCAATTCAACAGCATCAAAAAATAAAAGCAATAGTGTGTTATGGAGTTTTGATGGCTTCATTGGTGGTTCTATGTATATGTATATGACAGCTTAGATCCTCTAATCAGCAGGGCTCAAATATGTATGGTAACTTTAATATGAGCTTCTCCTTTTTTTCTGTCACAACTTTTTTATGCCAAACTTTTTCTTAAATTGCAACAGCTTTATGTTTCTCTTCAATGTTTTATTTTATGAAGTGTTCTTTAAATTTCCTTTCTACATAAAGGTTAACTGCAAGGAAGTCTTTTATAAATTACAATTTTAAAAAAGAAAGGAACAATAGCAAAAAAGGAAGAAGGAAAACTCCATAAACTTCTGCATAAAATTAACTCTCTGACACTTGTTAAAGATCCTGGTTCAAACTCCTACCTGTGATAATTTGATATCCTAAGCTAAGATGCTTCTTAATGTCATGTATGGTTTATTTGTGAGAGACTTGTTCTGTGTTGTTTGACTGTTGAAATGCAATGCTATTTTGGTGTCCCCATTTAAAATTTTCCAGATGAAAGCTGGAACAAGACATAACATTTCGGAGACTGTTTGGAAAACATCTTTTCACCAACCCCATATAAAAAAAAAAAAAAAAGCAATTGATTCCCAGTGTTCCCCTTCAGATAAAATTTCCCTTTCTTTAAGGGACTGCTTGCCAGACTAATGAACAATATGGCAAGCAAGGTTGGTTCCCTGACATTCCTTTTTAAAATACACCTTTTGCCTCCTTTTTGTTTGGACACAGCTTCTTTGCACTGAAGTTTTCCACACCAGGTGCCTGATTTTTTCCTGATTTCTTTTTATTTCAACTAGGTTTTCCAGTTTAGGTTCTTTTTTTTTCACTGTTAAAATTAACAACATTTTTCCTTTCAAATGTTTTAGCAGCTTTGTGTTTTGGAAAATGGCTGGACATCAAATTCATCTTGAATTAGCTGAATTTAGAAAAGATACCAAAACTAGCATGTTTTAAATATTGAACACATTGCATTTTGCAGGTTGATGACATCTCATTTAATCAAATAATATTTTTCCTCCTGCAGTTTGGAGTTCTGAGCACATTATGCATAAAATATTTCCACAGAATAACCCTATAAATTTGCTGCTGGTGTCTATGGGGTGAAGTGCTGTTGGAAATCAGAACTAGGTTGAAGAAATCTGTTCACTTCTTCTGTCAGTGCTAAGGATTTACCATACTATGAGAGAGGAGAAAAGACCAAAAAGAGGAAGATTGCACACCTGGGAAGAGAAGGAAAATTTGACTAATGTTGGAAAGGAGATTGTCTAGGGAACTAAGAGGCAACATTGAGGGAAGAATGAGACTGAGAGTGGGGGTATGCTGGACTCAGGACATAACGGGAATTGAGTAGGCAGACTGGAATTGGAAATAGAGAGGGAAATTAAATGCAAGGCACATAGTAGAGAATACTGAGATCCCATAGCTACAGGGAAGAGATGATGACTGTTTGGTTAAAGTGAGTAACATGAGAAGGCATAAAGATGGTGGTGGTAAAGTTTAGAAAAATATTGAACGCAGGCAGTTATAATTAGAAAATCTGAAGAGTGGAAGAAACAGCATATCCAGAAGATAACAAAGAACCAAGGTAGATAAGGTATAAATGCAGGCAAAATGAATATAGTAATAATGAATCCAAAAAGGAAATTATAGGGAAGAGAAAGCTGCTATTGTGTAGATTCCTTGAAACCTTGGGAAAACATGTTTGTTCCTATCAGATATGTGGAAACCATGCAAGAAGGAGAGTGTTGTTCATAAAGTTTATCCACCTATAAAACTTCAAAGTGTCACCAAATCTAGCAGCCCAAGAGATTGCAGTCTGTGCTGGGAATTTAAACCTTCCTGCTAGCAGACCACTTTAAGGCTTTTGTTGCTTTAAATCTAAGAAATTATGGAGAGTATACATAGAGAGAGGATACATACCTGGTTCTGATAATCTCATTCTCAGGGTAGTTAACCTGACAGGACTCAATAGAAATGTGTGGGCTTGTCTGCAGGTGACAACTATAGATACTTAGCAATAAATTTCAAGTCTTTCTGGGTACTTTTTATCATGGAATGATTTTGCCAAATTATGTTACCAGATCACTCTTTATATCCTTCATTCCCTGCTGCTCATGCACCCTACGATTTACACTATTTTTCCAAGACAAGGTCAAATTAATTTGTCTTTGCTAAAATCTCAGGCCTACAAAATCTGTAAGCAAGTCCCTAAGAGGGAACAATCAATATGTATGGTTAATATTTGCCTTTTATATCAATTATTTAGTAAGGTTCCAATTTAAATGGAAAGTTTTCATGATTCACATAGTTGCATGCTCATGGAAAATAAGAAAAATGCATTGTCACAGAGCTCTTTGTGAATGTTATCATCATAATGGTGGCAAGGGAATCTAATCTAAGCCTAGAAAAGATCTAATAGGTCACCACACATGTTTGTGGGAGAGAAATATTTGCTGTGAACAGATTGACAAATTTTTACTTTTTTATAGAACGGAAGGATAACAGAATTCTGATTGTAGGGCCCCCTGAGAATATCTATTTTTGTTCACTGAGAAAAATCAATAACACTTTTTTTGGAAGCATTGAGACATAGAATATCATCTTTTTTTCTTTGTACAACAGTGTTGTTACACCATGAAAACATGCCAAAAAAGTCTTGGGGAGAGAGGCAGAATCTATTAAGAAAAGCATTCATTTCTCTTTATTACTGGCATACCTTCTGTAGCAAAAGATGCAAAATTGTCAAATTATTTTATTTTCCTCACAAATTTACTGGAAATTGGGTCATACCCAAATAACCTGGTAATCTCCCACCTGTAGAGCATTAATATAGTGTATAAAACAGCAGATTTATGACTTGTTCCAAAGACAAGCATGAAACTATATCTTTTCCTTTTACTGAGAGGCCTCTGCATGAGATGAACTAATACATTACTGTAGCCTAACATACTTGTTAGCTATTTTCCCTTCCTGAATTAAAAAATTGAATTATGTACACTCAGTCTAGTTACTGAACCTGTAAAGTTTATTAAAGTTTATCGACCATGTGTATACACTTCAGGATTTAGGTTCAATTGCTTCTTTCAAGCTGGAACATTGAATTAAGATGCAGTGCCTTGCTGTGGCTCTCATGGACTCCAACTGAGCTACAGGTAGCAAAAGTCTCCTTCAATTAGACATAATCATCACTCACAGTCAATAATTGTGCTAAAGGCTGCTTTCAAATCTGTGAGGGATTCGCATTTAATGTACTGATTCAGCTTGTCTGAGCCAAATTCACTGTGTACTGAAACCAAAGCAATTTAGTTCTTGCCTACGGCCCTTTTGGCAGTTCATCTAGTACTGAGCACTGTAAGGACTGTGAGATACAATTTAATCTGAGACATCTGTGCACAGACAGGACCTTTTCCGTAACAGAGAAAGACTAAGTAATGGCTAAGCTGTAGTTTTATGTGAAGAACCAAGTCTTATCTCTCCTCTGAAAAATAAAGCATTTAAGATATAGTAGAAAGCCAAATGAAAAACGAAAAGGAAAAAAAAAAAAAGAAAAAAGGAATAAAAAAATCCTTGGATTTATGAAATGCACACTGAGTCTACTAACAGCTTTCCTTGCTCCTAACCACATAAAGCACTTGAGCTGTGATCCTTGGATTAACCATTTAAAGATATTATACTTATCGTCAGCTGCAGCTGACTGGAAAGATCTTTATTAAATATGAAAGAAAGAAGGCTCACTGCTTGTGATTTTTGTAAAAATATCAAAATTTCCATTGTACGTATTTTTTCTTTTTGGCTCATGATATTATTGGAGAAAGTGCTGTAATATTTATCTCTTATATCATCCTGACTGTTAGAGGCTTGATATTTCCAGGAAAGGCTTAAAAGTCCTGTACTATATATACTATTGCATAGGAAATTTTAATGATAGTGAACCAAGTGCTGATAGTGTCGGCCAAGTTTTGCTGACTTAAACCAGGTTTTCACCTTGAGTTTGCACTCAACTATTCTGTGATCTCTACTTGTCATTTTTCTTCAATAATGGAAAAGCTATTTATGATGAAAGAGCCATTCTTGGTACTTCTTGAGACCAGTTTCAAAATACTTTTGTTTATATGAAAGCAAGTCAGGGAGCGGGCTGGAAAGGTGAAGACAGTTCTATGTTACTCACCAGTCACTGCCTTGTTGAAGGCTCTGCTTGTATGGAGCAGGAATCAACAGTCTTCCCTGGTCAATACCTGTTTGGCAAAAACACAGCTAAGAAGGTGAAGTCCTATCTCAGAAAATAGTGAAAGAATACAGTACAAAATCTTGGCTTGTCAAATCTAATTATGTTAGAGGCTCTTAATTATTAGACTGGCTGCAAAACGCATCTGCAATTTCTTTATGTGAGGTTATGTATATTTCACCTTCAAATCTGCTACAAAATATTATCTGATGTTTTCATTTTTGGTCAAGACATGATGCTTTCAGTGGAATCAGAATTTTCTTTGTTGATTTCCTGCAACAGCCAGAGCAGTCCACTGGCTTCTTTGCATGTTATTTTGGGATATCTAATGAGTTAAGAGTCATACGTCTGGAGACTACAGGACCTCGGCACCTACCATAGATTTCTAAATATAGTAAACTGCAAGGATAGCATCTGGGATTATATCTGCATGCCTACCAACATGATCCATTAAATTTGGGAAAATGTTCATAATAGATGATGCCATATGCAAATAATAGAGGCAGAACAGAGTGTCAATCCAGAATATCTCCATTAAAGGTTTCAACTACCAACTTTCAGAAATATAATTGTTTTTCCCTTTGTCTTCATCTGGCTCTGAATTTTGCACTGCTGGCAGCTTTGACGCCCAGTTGAAGGGGATATCATTCTGCCATCCTGCAGTTGGCTTCTGCCTTAAGAAGTAAGTCCTGAAAGACCACAGAATGTGTGGCTATGGATAGGCATTTTACATGTATATGTCCTTATCAGAGGAGTTTTGTGTACTTACTAGAAAGAAGAAAACACACTCCACAACTACATAAAATGGTGTATATGTTGCTTTGTTGAGTCTGAATTTTAGCACCTTGTGACAGGCAGTGACTTTTTGTTCTTTATGCTAGCTGATGGTCACATAATGGATACCTTATTCATGGCTAGACCTGCTACGTATTAAATACATATATTGTTCATGCTACTTGTTTTGATTACATTACAAATTTCCTACAAGGAGAACATGAAAGAATAAAAAAGCTTACTTTGTTTCCCCTGATTCAATAAAGGCTGAAAAAGATTATATTTCTCTCCGTGTTTTCATTGTCCTTGTTTATTCATCAGGACAGAAATAAATCAGGGGCAGAAGAGAGCTTTTTAAGCTAAACAATGAACAGTGTTAGCTCATGAATAAATTGCCCTAAGAAAATGCAGGTTGGAATTATAAGAAAGACCATCAAGAGTGAAAGATTCTAAATCAGCCTTTATAATGGTATAAGAAAACAACCCTAAACCCCAGTTTGGAATCATCTTAAACCAACATTTGAAATATGATATAAATGTACAATGCAGAAGTCTCTCCTTATCCTAAAGAAAGACAGTTTTTCTCTCAGAAGATCCATTCCAATCCTGTGTTCCCAGAAGTGAGTTCCACAAGTGCTGCCTTGCAAAGCTGAAGTTCCAGCAGAAGATTATTTACACCCAGTAAATTAATACAATATTACTTAGGGGCTTCTGACTTCCTAATTTTTGTTGCAGGTCTCTTTAGGGTCTTGTTGCAAAGGACACAATGACTGCTTGAACGGTATTGAATGTAAAAGATGTTTCATAGTACATTATTAACTTCATTTTCTTAATATGCTTTTTATTAGTGTAGCTGTAACGTGTAACCTTTAGGTGATTCAAAGGCCAGTTAGTGACCAGGTGGACAGATTGAGTCCTTGAGGTAAAAGTAGTATCTTTTAATTTTTCAGCCAGTTGGAGGTTATAAACAGTACATGCTAACAAAACATTTGTTAAAAAAAAGGTTCCTCATGCACAGCAACCTCCCCAGCTATTTTTTTTTTTTTTTAATTTGCAATATTAACTAGAAATTCTATATTAAAGTAAAAAAAAAACAGATATATCAACTAATTGTGTCAGTGGTATCTGCCATATCAGACAGGGTTCTGAACATATGAAATTTCCTGTTGCAGATAGCTTTTATAATATTATTTTTGACTTTTTTTTTTTTTTTTCATTTCTGGAATCTTCTTATATTTTGAGTCTGTTATTATGACTGCCATAATGTTCTAGCAGCTAGGTTTTACATTGCTTGGCTTGGAATTGGATGACAACAGTAGGTAAGATGCAGTCCACATTCACCTCCATGTTTTTGAATGATAAAAATTTTCAGAACAAAAAAATAGAAATCTCCGATTCACTTCAGCAGTTTTTCAAAGGCAGTCTTTCCATGTTCAGATGTGAAAATTATAAATTATTCTATACTGTTGTAAAAAAGAAAGTGTAAAAGTGGGAAAATTCTAGGGGAAAATACTAATTGAACAGTTTATTCAGATAATATACATTTTTTGTGCAGTAATATGTTCAATGAATGGCATTATACTCATAATAAACCTAGTCAAATACTGAGAAGAAAAGTAATTGAATAATTTATTCAATGAAAGATGACAAAGTTCACCGAATAATGTATTCACTGAACAGTACTTAGCTCTAATTTTTTTTCTTAAAATATGTAGAGAAATATTTCAATATGTTAAGGTTTGTCTTTTATCTTGCTTTACCCTGAAAATCAACACAATTCTGAGTTTAAAAGGACTTAAGTGCTAATGATAAGAAATCTTTCAAAGCTTCTCTTAGTTATGCTTTTCTTTTTCATATGTTCTCCAGAATTTTAGCAAAGTTATTTGCCAAACATGTCCTTAATCCTTCAGAATCCACATTCAACTTTATGAAACGTTACATAATAATTTTCTTATTAAAACCGTAGTCCTGACATATATTGTTTTCAATAAAAAATGAACAAAAAATGTCTTTTTGCATACTTATTAACACAAATCTCCACATCCTGTTCATGCTTACAGTGCATGAACAATCTTCGTTATTCCAAACGCAAAGGCAAATTTAAGTACAAAATTCAGTGTGCTCAAGGAAACCTGTTGGGTGCTAAATGTTAGTCTCCCCCACAGTCTCCAGCTATTCTCATCTATAGCAAGAGAAAACGCACTGTCAGGCAGACAGAGCTTAAGAAAGGAAGGATAGACAGGGCATGCCATGGGTCAATAATGGATGCTGTTATCAGACAAGTGGGTCACAAACATTCTCTTGAAGATATTAAACTAATTCTACATAAGAAGTGACTAGTTCACTGATAATTAGCTGCATTTTTATGATGCATATAATTTCCGTGATGCCACAACATCTGTGCTAACACTATCAAAAAGATGATAAAGATGAAAGTAGATAACCTTCAGGTTAACTCTAATTGGAATACCCTTAAATTAGGGGAAATGACATCTAACTTTAATGTGCAATAACACCCTTATCTTTTTGGTCAGCTCTTGCTAATTTGTTTGTGTACTGTAAGTATCAGTCATTTTTTAATTCTCTTGTGTGTCGCACACTGTACCCTTTAGCATTTGGATAAAATTTAATATCCAAACTTTAAATTCTTAATGAAAAAATTATATTTTAATTGCTTACTGTTTTATGTATGTCTGACTTTTTTCATTGGCATCTCCAGTCAGGAACCCCAGACCTATCTGCAATATGCTTTGTATTTAATGATTCACCATGCATATTTTATCTATTTGCATAGCAGTTAACTATACAAGTTTTTCTGAATTTCAGTAGCAAAGGTAGGCCAAATGAAACAGAGAAACATGAAATAAGTTGAGTGGTTTCTGGACAAAAGGAAAAGATCAATTATGAAACAAGTTTCATTATCCAATGATGCAGCAACCAGCAGTGGAGAAATAGTGATGTGTGGAGGGCTGTGAGCCCTTGGCACAAGAGCCCTCTGCCCTCCCTTGGAGGAGGGAGGCCTGAGGGCAAAAAGACTCTCCCTGGAGATACACAACCTTCCTCAGGTCATGGTGACAAAGTGAACCACCCCCAGCATGCCTTGTTTCTATATGGTAATAACCTGTACCCAGTTGGCTAGTTGGTTTCTACCCCACCCCCTGCCTTTCCCATAAAAAGCCCCTGTTTCTGCCCCTCAGGAGGGAGCCTTGTCCTGACCTCCCCTTCACAGGGGCTACGTATAATAAAAAGCCACCTCTGTGGAATAGCCAAACGAGGCTCCTGTCTCTCTGTCCCTGAGTTTGCCTTGGGTGATTTCACAAAGAGCTGAATCACAAGAGCTGGTATCATTTGTAGTAGAGAAGTTGCTACACTTTCTGGAATCCCCTGCTGCCCAGGGAGGCCTGCCACCGCCCCTGGAAGAGTTGTTCTTTGTAGGACACTCTCTAGGAAGGTCGCGGCGTACCAGTGCTGACCAGCATCGGACTCCCCGCGATAGTGATGTATTGTGCTCACACTTCTCGGGTGAAATCACTGGTGAATCTTACTAGGATTTGTCATGGCATGATCAATTCATAAAATGAAGAAATCCCACTCAGGAGTGGAATTAATCTCAGCTAACTTTCATTGTCCATAGGTTAGAAGCCTATTTGGTCTACTTTGGTCTAAGGTTTCATTATCACCAATTAAGACATAGAAAAAGATCCCAGATAGCTAGGCTAGACTTAATGTTCAGCTCTCTATTCCTTGTTCAAAAATTATAGGAACTTGATCTAAAGTTCTAACTGCTGAACATCCATTCATTACACAAAACTCTACTGTACTCCATAGCTGGCACTGTTGGGTAACTTTCCTGTTACAAGAAACATCTGGGAAAAGTAAGACAATTCAGTTATTCTTTAAGCCATAAAGTTGGATGCTTTTATGCACAAAACAAATTTTAACCAAGGATAATGAAAAAGTCCAGGTATTTAATGCTTTCTTTGACTCAGTCTTTGAAAGAAAGACAAGCTATTCTCACGGCAGCCATCCCCCTGAGCTGGCAGACGGGGACAGGGATCAGACTCAAGCCCCTCTGGGCTCCTCACTTCAGAGACATTGAGGTGCTGAAGCATGTCCAGAGAAGGGCAACAAAGCTGGTGAGGGGTCTGGAGAGTAAGTCACAGGAGGAATATCTGAGTGAGATGGGGGTGTTTAGCCTGGAGAACAGGAAGTTCAGGGAGACCTTATGACTCTCTACAACTCCCTGAAAGGAGGTTGTAGTAAGGTGAGGGTTCAGCTTCTTCTCCCACATAGCTAGCAACAGGACAAGGAGAAATGGTCTCTGCACCAGGAGAGGTTCAGGTAGAATCAGAAAGAATTTTTTCACTGAAAGGGTTGTTAAGCCTTGGAGTGGGCTGGCCAGGAAAGGGGCAGGAGTCACCATCCCAGGAAGTGTTCAAGAAATGACTGGGTGGGGCACTTAGTGCTATGGTTTAGTTGACACAGTGGTGTTCAGTCAAAGCTTAGAGTTGATGATCTGAGAGGTCTTTTCCAATCCTAATGATTCTATGATTCTACGAAATGAGGAATAAGGTGCCCTATTCTGTCTCCTGAGATATACAAAATATTTGTGTTTCACAGTCATAATCTACCACCATTTTCTAGCATGACAGCTTCTCAAAATGTTGAAATTATTCCATGTGTAAGTAAATGTTGAAATTTCTGATATTACTCTATAGCAAGGTGATTTACATTTTCAGCTCATGCCATTATTAACGTGTTTCTGGAGGGAATATAAATATTTTCCATGTAAATATATAAAAATATCTCCCATTTCCTTTATGAAAATCACAGAAAGATTAGCACATAGATAGTTTAGGTCATCTGGAAGACTCAGCTGGAATGGGAGTCTGTGTTATTCAGGTGAGGTCTGATGGGCAAATGAAGCTCTCTGTTATGAAAAATAGTCATGCCATGACACAACACCACTGATATATCAGAGTTGTCATTTCAATTCACATATCCTGAATATGTAAATTGCAACTGTTAAGTAATTTAATATTATTCTGTTGTTTTGTCCTCCTGGGACAAAAGAAAGAAATCATTAACTTAGAGTATTTGTATATGGTTTTTCCTGTAAGAAACATTATTGTGTCATTAATATTTATGTGAATACACTTATATACACATATATATAAATATATATATATAATATACACATGCTTACGTAAGATTTGTTCTCAATATATGTACACATGTATGCATAAATGTGTGTATATATATGTGTGTATGTAAGAATTATTCTAAATTAACAATACACAGGAAACTGCCCCTTAGAAAATTAAAACCAGTTTTCACATGTTGAGTCATTGAATGCTATTTCTGTAATTACAGGCACAAATAGCATTTTGTTAGAGGGGAAAAAACCCCAAGCAAATGCCTAAGTTGAGCCTTCCATTGCTAAGCCTAAACTTGGGCAAAACTAGGGTTTCTATTTTTAATTTTAAATATATCTGAGACTATGTAACATTTTTGCTATGGTTTTGGAAATTCTAACAAGGTATCTGCCAATCACTTGACAAATTCCATGTTGTCATTTTCGGAACTAAATATTTGAATAGAGGTTCTGTTGAGAATGGTAGCTGCTTATGCATGTGTTTTAACATGCGGTGTAAACTGTGATCCTCGGTGTTCAAAGCTCCACAGTGTTTGTCTAATCTGATGCTATTCTTCCCAAAAGGAGTGCATTGTAACATCTCATAGATACAGCAGAGATAAGAGTCAAAAGACACGAAGGATTATAGTCACACCTATACCATGGTTCACGGAGTCCTCGGATTACATCATATTGCAAGAAAAGGTCATCAGAACCTGGCATGCATTATGATGTTGGGAAACATTGCTGACTTTATTTCACATCTAAAAATGTGTTGCAAAAAGAAGCACTTGATATTAAGCAATGAAAGGGAAACCATTTCTAGTATATATGTTCAATTTATGTAAGCTGATAAATACATATTGGGGCCTGGTTTTCAATTTCAGAAATGAATGAGAGATTAATTCATAAATAAATATCCCCATATTTTCTATTTAAAAGGTAAAGATGTGTTAGATGTGTCCATTCAGTTGAGCTTATCAGTGTGTATGGTCATATAAATGTTCAAAGTTTTCAGGAAGTATAATTGCTATGCAGTAGAAACAATTTTCTGGCACATCTACCTGCAATACTACTTTTGAAATAAAATATAATGGAAACTAAGTATTACAAAAAAATGGTATCGCTTGCTGAATTGTCAATGCTTGCTCTTCATAAATCATGATGTTACCAAATCTATCATAAGGCAGAGAAAACAAGGCTGTACTGTATGACTACCTCAATGACCACATAGTTATTAACCATGCCTATTGTCTTCCAAGCATGAGATTCTGCAACTTTAACAGGATTTGGTTGTTTAACCATTAACTGTGTACATTTGAAAATAAACTGTTGAAATCATTGTGGACCTTTGCCATGTAGCATGACTAGCTTATGATCTGCATTAGAATGACTTGCTTTTGTTCTGATTAAAATATTCTATTTATAGCAGTGATTCTCACATAAATTCTGAAATTATTTATTATAGTGGATAAGAAAGCAAGGCACTGAGATTTTACCAATGAGTTTTGACCGACATTGGCAAATACATAAAGATAATAAATGTTGAACTGCATCTACCAAAATAGTCACTGTTATTAACTATTGGTCTTGCTTATTTTTTTTCTGAAAATTAGGTGTTCTTGTAATATTATCAAGACTTGTAAGAAAAACATGGGCAGAGTATGCATTTTTTTATGTGAATCATAATGTTAGTCAGTAATTTAGACTATTTGCAAAGAGTAGGACTTATGTTCAAAGAATCATTCATACTCTATGTATATCTTTATGCCACATCTTGATGGTAGTTCTTGCTTGTGTCGCCTCCTTATGTGCCTTGCATCTTCCATGCAGGTATTTGCAAAGGTGCCACTGAAAAACAATGAATTCAATTGTAAAACAGAGTATATTACATATTTTAGGTTTCTTATGAATCTACTTAACAGATAATATGAACAAAATGGTATTAATGTAAATCATGTAAAATCAAATTTTACTATCAATCTATCCCTAAGTTAGTTTCATCATCTTGTCTTTAATAAAATCATGACTGATTAACTTTGCTTATCAAATTTTACCTCTATGTTTGATCATGCAATCCCTCTAAAGTTTGAAGAGTTCCTTAAAAAAATGGAGCTTCACTACAGAATCAGTATATAATTACCTTCTTTAAAGTTCAAAAAAGTTCCTTGTCTTTATAACTGGAGGTTCAGACAAAAGTAGTGTGGATATTCTTGTTCGGTATGAAAAAATAGTCTAAGGCAGACATACTTTCTGATTCTGAGCTTTCCTCCCTGTCCCTTAGTGTCTCTTGCAAGGCCAGAAGCTAGACTAGCTTGAGGTCACACTGGGAATACTGATGATATACCTTGCTTGCCTAGGGTACCACTATCTGTATTCCCTAACACAGCTGGAAACATCTTGCTTGTCAGTCGAGCTCTTAAAACATTCTTTTCTGATTTCTCATCATCGGCATCTGAGTTAAGCTTGATGATAGTAATAGTAAAGATCCAGAAATAGACTCAGTTTCTTGTGAACCAAGATGTAATCAAAATTGAGAAACACATCTGATAGAAAAAAAAAAAAAATCATATCTGATTAATAAAAAAGAATATCATATATTAATAAAAATAATATAATATCTGATTAATAAATCAATTGTTTTGTCTCATTGGTTTAGTTATTCTTTGGCTTTTTTTTTTGTTTTTTTTTATTTTCCTGGTAGGACTGGCTTTGGAGAGTCTTTCTATATAATAAACTAACAGGAGAATAAAGAATGATGAGAAAAAAACCACTGCACTATTTATATGTTGTGTAAAATTTAAGAGACAGAAATGTTGAAATTCTTATACCTATCAGTACTTAGAAAGCATAATATACTAATAATCGTCACAGCAGTGGTATCTCAAGAAGTTGAAAGGTTATTGCTTTTGCCTACAGTTAATATATCTGGTATTTATGCCACACATTGCAGCTGCTTGAATCTGACTCTCCAAAGTACTCCAGCCTAGATAATAGTAATTTTATATGCATTTATCTCAATATAAATGAGTACTTTCTTGGTGTTCTGTAAGAGGATCAAAACTTCATGTGCATACCATTATTAATACTCTTCTTACATTTTATTATACTAATCCAGATCACAACTATAAGAAAATGATTTATCACAACTATAAGATTTTCTTTCAGATATTTCATCTTGTAGGTATGGGTTTATTGTGAAATATGTTGAGAGCCTTAATTGGCAAATCAAGACATTTCACTAGTATATCCAATTATTCATGTTTAGCATCTGATTAAATCTCTGTGATAAGGTTTTACCCAATGTGTTGAATGATGTTCAGTTGAATTTTATTATTGTGTCCGGCTTCATACAGTATAGCTTGATACGTAGCTATAAATGTAACAATCACATTTACTTTGGCTTCCTATCATTATTTTAAGATTACCAAAAACATGTTTAGCTCAAAGTTTGGGCAGACTGGGCAGTATCAGACAGCTATCTCTGAATTCAGAATTTCAGGAATGAACATGAACATGTTTCAGCATACATGAAATATAACAACAACAACAATAATAATAATCAGCAGAAGAATAAGAAGTTCAAACATAATTTCCTTCAGACCTCCTTTTTGTGCTTAAATGGCCAGAAAATATAGGATCAGTCATATATATCATTATTCTAGTAGTCCAATAAATAAATTAGTACCATATACTTCCTGTCTTGTGATGATCTTGAGAAAGCACTAACAGAAAAATGTCATAATTTCATCTTGTTTTGTAGTATGTATCCTAATTTCTAACATTTCAATAATGCCATACCTTTAGAAGATGATCCCTAGAGTTTAGTTACAATGTGTACCTAGTCTATTTTTTATTGAGCTCATAAAACAACAACAAAAATATTATGAAGTCCAGCTATCATCAATTTAGGAAGGGATATGACTTCATGCTGGGATTCATTCGACATAATAACAGGCCTTTTATTAAAGGAACATCCTGGAACACTGAGTAAACAGCAATGTACAAAAATGCCACAAGGTAAAGAATTCTCTGAAGGTTCCACTGCAAGCAATTGAGTTGTGGAACTGGCTATCTTTATCCTTGAGACAACATTTATTGCTTTCTGAAACCCTCCAGGAATTGTCACTGGATGTTCACTAGGTATTTCTAACTTGTAAACATGGTCACTGTCCTCTGAAAGATTTTGCTTCCTTGCAAAAACCCAAATAGGTTGAATATACCCAAGCTTGATCAAATGTCTATGTGAAAACATAGTTTATACTACTGTGTGCCCAAAGCAGTATATCCAGGTATCCTAATTAGCATAGTGGAGGGAAAGGATCTGGAAAGCAAAAGGCAAAAGGGTTCTTGCCTTAAATACATTTAGCTGTGTTAGTATGTAAAATACAACCCTCCACTCTTTTTGTAATATTTGGAAAATATTACAAATTTTTTCTTCAAGTTAGACTTGCATAAAACATTACAACCACTCAATTTCAGCATCTGTTCTTGGTAAGGATTTACAAGCTGATTTTTTTGCTTTTCTGTGCTTGTGGGGAGTTCTTTTATAACCATGTAATATGCATACTTTAATTACTAAACAAATGTAAGACTATCTGTTGAATGAACAAGAATCTTAATCATAGAAGTATAGAATCATGGACTCATAGAATGGTTTGGGTTGAAAGAGACCTTAAAGATCATTTAGTTCCAACCTCTCTGCTGTGGGCAGGGACGCTTTCCACCAGACCTGGTTGCTCAAAGCCCCATCCAACCTGGCCTTGAACATTTTTAGGGATAGGAGATCCACAATTTCTCTGGGCAACCTGTTCCTGTGCCTTGCCACCCTCACAGTAAAGAATTTCTTCCTAATATCTAATCTAAACCTCTTTCAGTTTGAAACCATTCCCACCTGTCCTGTCACACTTTATACACTAGCAAAAAGTCTCTCTACAGCTTTCTTGCAGGTTTCTTTTAGGTACTGAAAGGACATAATTAGGTCACCCCAAAGCCTTGTCTTTTCCAGGCAGAATAACCTCAATTCTCTCAGCCTTTCCTCCTAGAAAGGTGCTTCATCCCTCTAATCATCTTGGTGGCCTCCTCTGGATGTAGTCCAACAGGTCCATGTCCTTCCTGTGCTGGGATCCCCAAAGATGGATGCAGCACTTGCAAGTAGGGTCTCACCAAACAGGAGTAGAGGGGGAGAATCAGCTCCCTCAACCTCCTGGCCGCACTGCTTTGGATGCAACAGTTGGCTTTATTGTCTGCAAGTGAACATTGCTGGCTCATGTCCAGCCTCTCATCCACCAGCCCCCCCCAGTTCCTTCTCAGCAGGGCAGCTCTTGATCTGTTCACCCCCAGCCTGTATTGATAGTAGGGGTTGCCTCGACCCTGGTACAGTACCTTGCACTTGGTCTTGTTTAATAAACACCATGAGATACTCATGGGCCCACTTCTCAAGCTTGTCCAGTCTTCTGGATGGCATCCTGTCCTTCAGGGCATGTCAACTGCCCCACTCAGCTTAGTGTCATCTACAAATTTGCTGAAGGTGCATTGGATCCCATTATGTCATTAATGAAGGTATGAAACAACACCTGTCCCCATATGAACCCCTGAGGAACACCACTTGTCACTGATGTCCACTGGGACTCTCAGTGTTGACCACTACTCTCTAGATGCAACTGTGAAACCAATTCCTTATCCATCTGAAAGTCTGTCTACTGAATCCATTTCTCCCCAGTGTAGAGAGAAGCAAGTTGTGAGGGACCATGCACAATGCTTTACAGCAGTCCAGATAAATGAGATGTGTAGCCCTTCCCTTGTTCACTGATGCATTTACTCCATCACAGAAGCCTACTAGGTTAGTCAGACAGGACTTGTCCTTGGTGAATCTGTGATGGCTGCCTCCAATCACCTCCCTGACCTCTATGCGCCTCAGTATGATTTCTAAGAGGATCAACAGATCCATGATCTTCCTGGGCACAGAGGTAAGGCTGACAGGTCAGTAGTTCCCAGAGTCCTACTTTCCACCCTTTTTACAGAAAGGCCCAATTTTCCCTTTTTCCAGTCATCTGGGACTTCACCTGACTGTGATAACTTTACAAGATACAACTTCTTATATATGAGGGATATCAGATCCTACTTCAGAATGCAAGTCATGATTAAACCATTTCATGAAAAGCAAAGATTAAGGTAAACTGTGTTTACTCCATATCTGTTGTTTTCATACATAGAACCTCATCAATGACTACATGAAAACAATAAAACTTCATCATTTTCTTTCCTTTTTTAAATGAGTGTTCTTAATTCATCTAAAAGAACCAAAGTCTGTGGTGAAGGCATTGTCTATAATCAATGCTCTAGGTCTTACCTCACTTCCATAAAAACTACAAAGAGGTTCCCAAACTGAAACATATACTTGCCTTTGTTGAAGGGTTGTGGCATTGAAAGATGATGATAATGAAACAAGAATAAAGTAAAGGAGGAATTAAAGAACTTTCCAAATCATAAATTTCAGTCTTTTGTGCTGGATATATTAAACTCAGATATAAAACTCCAAACATTCTGAATTCCAATTTGAAAAGCTATTAATTTTTTAATGCATCCTCCACTATTGGAAGATTGTTTCAGAACCTGATTTCTTTTAAAACTATAAATCTGATTTCACACACACAAAGAAAAGTCTTAATTCAAAGTCCAGTTTACCTCAATACTGTCTTTTAATTTTAAAATAACGTTCTTCCCTTTTTGTTCTTTCTATGCTTCTAGGTAACACTCATGCCAGCTAACTCTTTCATTAGCTTAAAAAGCTTAGGAAAGTAAGTTTTACTTTTCTCCAAAAGATTTCCAATCACCCTACCAGATTTCTGCAGCTGTTGCTGTTTAAGCTTCTATATGATAGGCAGGACTATTAACCTTGTTAGACTTCCAAAAATTGTGGGTTAACTCCTCCAAATACAGCCTTATCAGCTTTTTTGCAGTACTTTTAGATTCAGTTAGTCAATATTATGTTTTTTGCACTGGTAGTTTAGGATTTTCTGTTTTTCTGACTCTACTTGCTATTTGATCAGAGTACTGACTCTGTTTCCTAGTGAAAAGAATAGCCTTTTCACTGATTTTGTGACATTTATATGTTCTCATGGATATTGATACTTTATGGTTTTCCTTATCTCTATCCATTGGTTCACGTGTTTATGTTACTTCACTTAAGTATCATTGTCTAAGCCCAGAAGAAGAGACACTACTTGATTAATTCCTGTTTCTCATTCGACTTCTTTTTTAAATTATTCTTATGAGTCACAGCAAGCCTGTCACCAGGAAAAACACATACGTGTACATGAATGTTCTGAATTATTATCTCTATTACTGTTCTGTTTTCTTGTCCTATTGCTGTTTCTAGCAAATTGTTCTTAACCCATGATCTCTGCCTTTTGTGCCTTCCATTGGAGGGATAGGAAGGGGAGTGGTGCATGGTCTTTTTAGCAGGAATACTAAATTGAGGAGTACTATTCCTAAATCATGACAGAACACCACTAAAGCACTTTCTTTTGCTTGGTTTAGTAATTCTTGCTGCACTGCAGTGAAAATTTTCCTGTGACACAGCCGAAGGCTGACCAGCAGTTTCTTTCACACTGACTGTTTTCAGAATGCTTTTCAGGTTCATGTGCAGGGCCTTTTGGTGTGTGGTGGGGTGATTTTTGATATGTGGGTGTTTTTGTTCATATCAGTTCTTTTAAATGAGATGTTCCCTATTTATGTGGACCTCCCTGTTCTTCAGGTTGGTCCACAACCTCAGTTCTCTCCCTTGCATCCTGCTTCTCATCTGTAGATTGATTTCCCTTCCCTTGTCCCTGTGACTACTCTGTGTACAAACTCTTTTCCAGCACCAGCCCTCGGTAATTAAAGCTTTCCCATTCTGTGCTTAAGAAGAGAGTAACTCTTTTTCAGTGCTGTTTTATCTTTCCTCTTCAAACTCTTTTTCCCCTCTTCAATGCAGCACATTTGCTTTTCTATTCTACATTTTCTTTTCTACCAGGCTTCTTCATAAAATCATAGAAGTGCTGATTAAAAGGGAGCTCTGGAGATCATCTAGTCCCAGTGAAGGGATGAATACTGCCAACACTAGATCAGGTCACCAAGTTTCCAGCCAAGTTTTGTGAACTTTGAAGGATGGAGATTCTACTATACCTTTGGGTACCCTTCTGTTGATCATTCTGTTTTAGTTTTACTCTACTGTCTTAGTGGAGAATATTTTTTTCTAATATCCAGTCTGAACATCCCAGACCATGACATGTGGTCATTTCTCCCTGTAATATCATTTGTCACTGCTGAAAAGCACCTGGCTCCATTATCCACAGAACTGTCCTTCATGCAGGTGTAGGCTGCTCACAGATTCCCGCCCTTGGACTCCTGTATTCCAGATTAAGCTTTACTCAGTATCTCCTTGTAGGCTGTACCATAGGCTTATTATTACTCCTAATTGTCTTGCTACCCTGCCACTTGGCCCTTGTAAGCTTTTCAACACCTCTTTTGCACTAGTCTGGCCAAAATTAAACACAGTGTTCCAGGTGTGGCATATACCATTTGTGAAGAGTGTACTGTTAACTCCAGTTCTGTTTGATATCTGTTGTAACCTCATGGCTTTTCATCTGGGCTGATATTAAATTTGTTGGTTCTAAAATGGTACTGATGCCTACTTGTCTCCAGTTTAGTATCTGCAAGTTTGCTTTTGGTTTTATCATACCGTTTTTTCATTCAAGCAACTGAACAAGATCAGTCCAGTATTGCTCAGTGCTTGCAGTTAGATATTGAGCCACTGATTTTTGTCCTTCGAGCCCTGAAGTCTGGCCACTTTTTAACTAGTCTCTTTTCAGACTTCTTTTACCTTGACATTGTGGTCACATGCTCCCCAAAAACATGCTTTTTTAAAGCAAAGATCAGAACCCATGTGAGGTTTCTCACGAGTTCATAAGACAATGATTTGTTGAGTAACGCACAGCAAAATGAAGTCCCATGTCAGCACTTTGAGGTAGCCCTCTTTCCCGGGAAAAAAAAAGCAAATGGAAAGAAAGAAAAGACTATGCCAGTTATCATATGGTTCTTAATTTCTCTGCCAAGAAGATCACAAGCATACAATAGCAAATGTTTCACTCTAACAGTTTTGTGATGGGAAGCTGCTGCATATTTGCATGTTCCATTGGTATCAATGCAGCCTGGAAGATGGAAAATAAAAACCTCCCCTCAAAGTATTGCTTCTGATGAATTCCTACAGTTAGAAAAGCCCAACATGTTTGTAAGTCAAAACCAAATTACATACCAGACAAGTGAAATAATCTCTAAACATTTGTCTTTTCAATATTGTTTTCTCATTCTCTCTCTGGCTCAACCACACACTCCAGTGAACAGACACTCGCAGATGCCTGAGCCAACCTGCCAGCTGTAGCTTGGGAAAGAGTTCTGCATCAGGATGCTTTCATCTGCCCCACCCTGCCCACAAGGACAGCTGTAGACAAATTAAAATATCTGGCAAACAAGTTTGGATTTCAATGCACTGACTTCTGAAGCTAAACACATCATGAGGAGAGTTTGTGCCTTCTGCTTAGAGATGCAAGTCCTTACACTTTCATCAGCCAAGCAATCCAAAACTGAAAAGACAAAGCCATTACTCTACCAACAAGCATTAAAGTTGGGCTTGACAATAATGTTTTAAACTCCATTTTGAAGTGTTTTTTAGCTCATGGCAGCTATCTTGCTGCAGTTTTCAAAGTACAACCCCTTCCGGACTGTTCTCTCCAAGGAGAATTTTTCCCAGAACTGGCCTTAGAGGTACAATCTAGCCCTGGTAGATTTCAAAGTCTCAAATATTTATGCATGTATTTACTTAAAACACATTTAAGTTTACATTAAAATGACAATTATAAGATCTCAAAGGTTAATTTAAAAACTCTGAGTGTTTTGTAATTAACTGACTAAAATACAGCTGCTGTGTTTGTCTGGTACCTCTGTGTTTTGGAATTCCTGTGATGACATGAAGTCTCTCTGAATCACAATAACACATTACTTAGCACTGTTGTTCACCCTAATTGCTCTGCTATTGGAATTCACAAAAAAATAAAAACAAGATGTTTCCATACACTCAGAACATATTCATGGTGGTTTAAGAGAGGCTATTTGACATTTAAATCTCATTTCGGTCTCATTTGATTTTGCATTTAAGTTATCTTGGTTCAGTTGCTTTCTGTATAAGTGTGATGGGAGCCAGATTGCTTGGTGAGATCATTTTCTGAATTCTACATTGTGCTGGGAGCATGGGATTCCCCTATAGTCAGCTTCTCATGGTCTGTATTCAGTGAATTTACAACATTTTATGATTGTCTGTGTTTCAGTTTAATTTTGAAAGATGCCTTTCTCCTCTTGCACCCCTGCCTTCCACATTATTATTTATGTGCTGTATATCCATTTGTTTGCACTTATTGCAATGAATATCTTTCAGACTGCCAAACTGATATCGTTATTAAATGTTTTTTTTAATTGCTCATATACTTCTTATCTTTTATGTCTGAATTTTTTTGCATGCTATTTGTCAATTCTGAGAATGTATTAGAAAATCTGTTCAAGTATTTATGAGTGAGGGCAGGTGAAAGCATATTTTTATTAATAATATTATTTTACATGCTGTCATAAACTCCAAGCTGATATGTAATTTTTAATGTTTTCATTGGCTTTTCCGTATTTTGGATAGTACCTTTATGCACAGGAGAAAGACAAACTGTAAGATAATTTTTAGTGTTTACAGCTTGAATCCACTGAGCACCTCTTTTACTGGATTTTTTGTGTTTTTTTAAATGCAATCAGTGTGCCTTTTTACTAAAGTATTTCTAATACAGAAGTGTTATATTTATCTGTATTTTATGGTTGGAATAGCTTTTCTTTTTCTGAAAACTTGGTCATATGAAGAGAGCTCGTTTGTGCTGTGAGATTGTTGCACTTTGTAACAGTGAGATCGCAGTGAGAAAATGGAGCAGTTGTCAGCTACCCAAGCCCATAAGCTTTGAATTTTCTGCTTTGTTTCGTATGGAAAATCAGGATGCAAAGCCTTACACTATTATAACGTAAAGTTTACATATTTCAAGTCTTGGCAGATAAACATGAAAGTTAAAATTGAAAATGAATCTTGATTCTTTCCCTGCAGCAAAAGTTTAATTGTGTTTATTACTGTGTAATTCTCTTGTAACAATTAGCCCACACATTTTTTCACTCTTCAACAAAGGCCCCAGTTCTGCAAATACTTATTAGCTACTACTAGACATTTTTGGGAACTACATATGGAATGTAAAGTTAACTACATACATAAACTGCTACATGGTTAGATGCGAACTAACTTCAGTTATAAAAATTTGGCAACCTAAAGAAACAGCAAAAGAAAAGTCATCAGTTTTATATATCATTACAAAACCCGAGTCTACCCATGTTAATGCTTATGCATGGTTCCAGAAGTAATTTGATAAATATTTCCATAATGATGAATGTCTGTAATCTAACTTTTACCTCAGTGGATTAGTTCTGGTGGCATATCCCTCAGAATGAGGCAGCACCAGAATTGGAGGGAGATGGTACAGTGTGTGTAGGAAACACACAGATGGTTTAATTCTAGGGTAGTAACATTTTTCCCAGTGGCACTTTGCAGCAAGGAACCAAATCAAAATAGTAAGGTGACTGATTTATGTAAGCAGATATATAGAAAAATAAATTCTTATTAAAATATATTTTTAAACAGGGAAAACATCTGTAATTTCCATAACTCTAGTCTTTGAACTTGTATATAACTTTATTCCATTTAGTTTTTTATTTTTGCCATATATTGCAATTGTGTTTACATTCAGTGTACTAACAGTCCCTTCAAATTCCTGGTAGAATTCCTGGTATCTACAATACCTCAGCCCTGCTATTAGTTCCTAACAAAGAAAGTAAAGCATTTAGCATTTGCCCTGGGAAGCACACTGGAGTTAACACATCCTGATTTATTCGTTTCAGCCATTAGCGGCAAAACAAAATAACGTGGAAATGCTTTTGGTATCCTGTGGTTCCTCAATTTGTCTAGTTTCTGTCTTATGATTTATTTTTCCTAGATTCCATTGTCACCAGTCTCAGCAGCACCCTCCCAAATTCTGCAGTGACACTCTGGAGATAGAGAGGGCAGGCACGGCTTCCTCTTGGAGGCAGGAGGTCAGGCAGAGTGCTAGAAGGGCAGCTTGGGGTCACAATAATACAGTAGGAGTACAGGGAGTACAGTTAGGTTAGCATATTGTTCTGGTGCTGAGAGCCTTTTTCAAACTCTGATCCATCTTCATCCTCGTAATTAGGCGATCTGTGCTTTCAAAGAAAGTGTTGCTATGAAACACGTTGGCAAATGAAGGCAAATTTGAGGCCTCCTCATTTAAGTGTTGGGCTCATTGTTCTTGGTGGTGTAATTGGTGATCAAGAAGGCAATAAAACGGCATGGCCATTAAACGGCCCGAGCTGAAATTGAAAGGGGAGCATTTATATGGTGCAAGCTGCTGTGTGGAGGCTGTAACTTTCACCCTCACATGAACCAGAGTTTACGTAAAGGCCTGATGGCATGGCTCTTTTTTCACCTCCAGGAGGCGGGGAGAAAAGAAGGGAGAAAAAAAAAAATCAAAACTAAATAGAATTAATGAGCCTTCACACATTGTCCTGTTTCTTTTGTTGTGAAAAAGCTGGGCAAAAATTAAGTCGGATAAGAGAGGGTGGCAAAGAAACACCATTAATATCAGGTTGTAAATTCTACAAAACATTAACTTCATTACATGGCAATTACTGTCTGTAATTGGCAGAACGAAAGATTCCACTTTCTCATCAGTTACTAGTTGTATAGGACTCAGCATTTTTTTTTTCTTGGCAAAGGTCACACCACTGCTATAAAGAATACCTTAATGTGAACTAAAAGTATAACAGGTTCTTTTGCAAGTAAGTGAGGGTGTAACCATTAATTGCTCCTAAATATTTCACTCTGTTATTTTCTAACGAAACACAGCCCACAACTTAGAAAGATAACAACATTAATGATGTTAAAAGGAAAGCTTTTATTATTTCATGACTACTTGGTCCTACTTTGTGAACAGAAAAACATGAATTAGAAAGGGATAAGACTGCAGAGAAACAATAATGCCTTTTGAAAATAACCGTCTCAAAAATTTCTTAGAAGTAATTTTCAAGGGTGTGGATGGCAAGAAATAATAGGCTATATGAAGAAGAATTCTATTTTTTTTTTCAATTTCTGTTATTATTACACCTTTGGATTGACCTTGCTTTTCATTTATCGCTTACCTAGTTCACGAAAATATTTATTTATGAAAATATTTATGAAAATATTCCACATATGCTGTGAACTGAGCTGTGTCCTACCTCAGATTTATATATGTAACTTCAGCTGAAGTTCATGTCCTTAAGAAATATGTTCCATGTCTAGTGGATTTTGTTAGTCAGCTGTAGAGGAAGATATTTAATCTAAATCAGACTTGAAGTTTTCCAGAAGAAGCTTTTATTTCAAGAATTACATAACAAAGGAAATATGATGAGGGAAGAGATCCATTTTTCACATAGACACAAAAAAATTAAGTTCTTTTTTCCTTTTTTCTTTTTGATCACAAATGAAGTCAAACAAGGCTCAAAATTTCAGAATTTCTGGCAATGAATTTCAACCTTCACCTTAAAACACCAAGAAATACAGAGTGAGGAACCATGCCTAATTTTTTAAAAGAAATATTGAATTATATAATTTGTTTATTTTTTTATTAACGGGAAGCATCGAAACATCATAGAATCAAAACATTTTCATTTCAGATTGTTGGATAGAAAACATTCCATCCCTCCTGCACTTCACTCTGGGCTGTAGCTCAGAGCTGCCGGGTTCTCACTGCTTTCTGCTCTTCTGACTCATTCTCTTTCCACACCGAATGCTGTTTCCAACATGCCAGACAGGGACCCACCAAGAAGCTTTGCCTCTGAGGGAGAAAAGCTTCTGAGGCCTGAGTGGTCAGCATAATTTCTTTGAGATGCGGATATTCTATCACGGACAGATACAATGCTAATATGAAAATCAGTTTGGTTTGCTCAATACATTGAAATGATAAAAAATTCATATTATACTAATTCATAATAAATTTCTTCATATCAGCAGAATAATATTTCCTGATTAAATATTCAATATTAGTAAACAAAATTTTTACATTGAAAGTCACTTAATCACTTTCCAAGTAAGCTGTTATTTTTATTGTTTTTACTTAGTTTTGCTTATTATTTTTAATTTGATAAAAGATTTTTCTGATATGCTTCATCATATTGCTGTTGGAACTTAGTGACTTTGTAGTTGATATCTTCTCTGTGTTTATCTCCTGATTTCTTAACTTTTCAAAGTGAATACTGCAATCTCCCATGACAAAATAGCCAGAAAGGTTCAAGAGCATATCAGTATGACAGAAAAAGGCCACAACAGGAATGCTCTCACCATGTTTAAACTAGTTCAAGGAAGGAAAGGCATAAGATCTCCCTGAGGCTAATAGTCTGTAGTTTGGAATATGTGTAAAAAAATATGGATCTGTTTGGTTTTTTCTGAGAAATATGAAACCCAGTGGTGAAATGGAAAGGTGGATGAAAGATGTCTGAGGAAACTGTCAAGCAAAAAAACTGAGGAAAGTAAAATTATTCACTGCCAATGAGCCTTTGGTTGTCATGTATACATGGCCAGAATCTGGCCTGTGTTGAATTGAATTTTGAATGATATTTGATCAATCAAAAACAGAGAATTGATTGATTCCAATATATTGAGATATCATTGCACTTTGTCATCTGCTAAGTGTTAGAATAAGTCAAATTGTATTTGGATCACAATGTTTGCTCTGTGGCTACTACAGCTACACAATGTTTATAGAATTGTACGAGTAATTTTTCTTCATGGGAAACTTGCAAGAGCAGTATATCAGCCAGGTTTTGGCAATGGTAGTATCCACAACATATGAGGAAGGCACCCTGACGGCAGGTCACCAGCTAATTTGATTTTACATCTGATATTTGCAAGTCCAGTGCAAGTCCTCAAGTCTTGGGCTCCTATCTGAAAGAAGCCCTTGCTGGAGCAGGAAAGCTGTGCAGCGTGATTCAGTGCAATGTGATGCTCTGACTGAGCAGAAGATCTGTGGGCAGCAGAGACAGGTCAGTGTTGCACTCTTCCCAGACCAATTAGTACTGCCTAAAAAGGACACAAATGAATATTCTTCCACAGCGTTGCACTGTTCAGCAAAAATGCAACAGCTCTACCCAGAGGAGTGATGACTTTGCCAGGCTCTCCAAGTCTGCCCCATCAGACAGCACCACTCTGTAGGACCTGCACCACAGAGGCAGGAGTCAGATCCACCCTCTTTAAGAGAGAGTTGCTGGAACAAACAAACATGTACAGACAAGACTGATTGTGCTTTCATCAGTATCAAAATAGGAACAAATTGATGTACTACAACTGAGAAATATGTCTTTCCTAGTCACTTTTGATGGCTGTTCAGATATAAAAGTTTTGTTTGAAAGATGGGGGGAGAATACTGGTTGCAGGTGAGATATATTTTGTGCTGAGGAGAGAAAGTAAGATGAGGACAGAGATAATATTTTTGTAAGTCTTCTATTTTTAGAAAACAATATTCTTCTTTCTATTTTCTTTACAGTATTTCACTGTAGAAATACATTTAATATGATCTTTTTATCTTAAATATGTTCCACAGATAGTTTTAATGTTTTCAAGAAAACTTTTAGGTTTTAGTCTTTTAGAAGAAGGCTTTAGTCACTTTTAAAAATATAATAAAGGAACAGTAAAAATTCTGCACAACACAAATAGTCTATTTTGTTACTGTTAGAAAAGTAGAACTGAAGGCAAATCCACTAAAAATTCTCTAAATAACTTCTGTCATAGCAGAAGGCAAAGAGTTTTAAAAAGGAGGAAGTTCTAAAATTATGCAAAGTCGAAATTTTCACAATTTAAAATATGGATAGAAATACAGATTTATTAATGTCTTGGTCTTCTTTCTCATAGACTTTTCTTCCCTGTTGAATGAACAGATACATCCAGAAGTGTGCCTGCATTTGGTGCAGTTGTTCTTCACAACACATCCAGCTCCAGTGGAACTGTCAAAGGTGCTTGGCATACCTGGAGAATTAAGTGACTCTTTCATTCTTTGAGCATGACAATGCTGATTATCATCAGCAATCTTAAACTGCTTCAGCAGCCTGCACCCTGTCTATTTTCAGGGAACAAAGAATCTGTTCTCAGTCCTGTTTAGTCTTTGGCCTCTTTTCTTGGAACACCAGCCAGGACCCAGGTTCTGACAATTCCTATGTGCTGAAGAGTAAACTCAAGTTACAACCTGAGTGTTGTCCTGTACATTCCATCTCTATAAATTTTGTGAGATGGTAATTTTTAACTTGAATTCTGTGGTTGTTCAGAAATATAGTTTAAATTAGTACAGCTTTTTACCTGTAAACTGCAAAGGTTTTCTGTCTCTTAAGCAGGTGAGAGATACCTTTTTCTGCAAGGATCTCATACCTATATGTGGCTTTGAACCCTTACTTGTTCAGTAATTATGCAATGCATTTTTGCCATTGTCTCCAAAGCTTTGGTGATAATTTGTCAAAATATATTTGTGGAGTAGGGTGTAAATACAGAAAGTTCAGCCCCAGAAAATGCAGCAGTACCTAACATTGAGAAAAAGTCACAGAATTATAGATGTGATGTCATTAATTTAAGTCTAACCAGTCAATTTAAGGAATACCAGAGATGTGGGACAGGTAGTTTCAGGGGACAGCTCAACTCAAAAGTAATATCTCAGCTACACTTTTTTTTTTTTCAATGTGGGTATCGCTAGTACTTTGTGACTAGGCTAGAACTGAGTGACACTTAAAAGAAATCAGTGATTGAAAAGGTTTGGGTCTCTCTTTTAGAGTTCTGGGATGTAATAAGATTCATGCCAGTCCTGCAAGTCGCTTTTTTCTTTCTCTAGCTGGATGTGGGATTTATTCCAGGCAGAGGCCCAGGGAGTGATATGGCAATCCATCTTAGTATAATTATGTGAGCACTGCCACATAAGATCTGATGCCCTCAGGACAGAGCATGCTTCCAACTGCTTTGTAAAATTATCTTAAATACTTCATCAGGGCAGTTCACATACCAGTTCTATAAGTGCTTCTTTCTAAAGCTTCATGGGGACGTAGGTGAGGGAATTAGTCCACACCAAGCTCATTTTTGGCACATTGAAATACTTGTGTTGGTGAGATACATCTCAGAGGATATATTACATGATGAGATAGGAGTGCAAAGTGTAGAGTTTTGGAAGTGTCATAACTGCAGCAGATTAACCATTTCCTACTGTTCACATGGAAATATCTTTCCTTATTGAGTCCTACTGTATCCAGCGCAGGCCTCCAATTTTCATTCCTTACTGCTTTTCATCTCTTAATCCTATTTACATTTTCCCTCTGAAGTCATATTAACTGTATGTCATGTTCTTACTTAAATAGCTGAATTGATTCTGTGTTTGCACTCATGTTTTGAATTTAAGTGCTGCTGTACCTGGCGTGTACCTTTTCCAAAGGTTTTTGCTTTTCAGATACCCAAACACACCATGAATACCAAAGGACTGTAGAGGAAGTGACTTGTATGTGACCAATTTTGAGCCTTTTCTGTAAATTTCACTTCAGTCAGCTGACTGGGCACCAATGGAAAACTTATGGCTACTTGGAGAGTGAGTGAAACTCACACACACACACTCTATTGGCATGATTTACACCACTAAATATTCTACAGGCTACATTTCCAAGTTTTTAAAAATACATTTTTATAGATTTTTTTTTTCTCTAGAAGTCATTACAACTTTGAAAATATAGTATTAAGTATGTTTCCATGAGAATTTATAAAAATCTCTCTGAAACATAGAATATTCTTCTGTTACCTGGTGTGGTAATTTCCGGCAGGCGAGTTAATGGCAAGTCTCCCAGTTAAGGAGTTATATACCAGACTGATGGTGGTCAGACCCCTTTATTAGTATTGACATAAGTTTCTGTGTGTATTATCATCAGAATGCATACTTCTATTGATTATTTTCTCATTCCCAAACCATCTTGACCATTATCCAAACTGTTGCAATTATACCAATGGTGGCTCCAGTAGAAATTTGCTGATTTCTTCACTCGGTGGGGACTTAAATCCTGCTCACTATTTCAGAGCTACTTTCCTCCTAGACTTGCACAGGAATTATGAGAGCATGGGATAACCCTTGGCTGGAATATGGTACTGGAGACAAAGAAAACCATAATTGTCGGAGCCACTGTAATTAATTAATCTGCCAAGAGAACAAGGAACACAGCCATTCATGAGAGCTTTGAAAAAGACTCAGGCTGCAGCTCATCCACCAAGGCAAAAAAAAAAAAAAAAAAAAGTTATATATATATATTTAACAGAATATTTGTGAGATTTAGCCAAGTGCTACCACAATTACCTGAACAATTGCTCTCCCTCTGATAACATGCCTTTCCCTGCCTGGCTCAGTGTTGCAAGTTCTCTTCTATTCTGCAAGGTCCTCACTGAAATCTGGTAGATATTGTATTGAGCTTCTTTCATTATAGTCCTTATCATTCAGCTGTTTGCACGCACTCATCTCCTTCAGCTGCCTCTCGCTCAACTACCAAGCTGGTTTGTTAAGCTTCCAAACTTTGATGACACCTAAGCTGTGGCATTCTCACTGCAAAACCCATTATATACCAAAGAAAATGCTATTATTTAGGAACTTGTCTCCACTCATAGGCAACACCTTTGCTAATTCCCTGTTTTACAATTGTGCAACCATTTTGCAACCTCTTCCAGCAGGAGAGATCCCGCAGCTGAGACAGCTTTCCCAGCCAATAAGGCTGAGGTTTAGGACTAAGAGAAAGCCGGATGTGCTGAGCTATTGTTTTATGCAGGATACGTAACTGTTGAAAGCTGTTCGATTACTTCATTGACTTCAAAGCAACAAAGCTTCAGTGTATATTTCTCAGTCTTCCCTGTAACTTTTCCTTTCTGTCTTGACACCAATGCTTCTTCTAGTCCCTCCAGCCTCCTCCTTAGTTCACAGGCCACAGACATCCATAACCCTGCACTCCCTACCCTCTTCTTCTCCAGGGCCTTTGTTCAGAAGTGAAATGTGATGAAAACACAATACCAGTGAAGGGCTCCTCTCTTTGCATTTTAAAGCATCATTTCTTCTGACTTTTATTTAAATTTTTTTTTTTTAAAGTAAGAATTTAAGGAAGAGAGAGGATGGGTTTATTTTGAGTCCTCTGAAATGGTAATAATTCTGAATTTTATGTTCTTTAATAAATTTATGCTTTAACTCCTTGGCTGGCTACAAAAGTAAGGAAAAGATCAGGATTTAAGATATAAACATACTCAAGTACTGTCAAGAATGTCATCATTATCGTGAATGATCATTATCACTTTTACAGTTAATAAAAAGACAAAAGAATCAACCTGTCCTTATTTGCCCCTCTTTATAAGTCAGTTTTCTAAATACTGTTACCTTTAGTAAAGCTAGAATTTTCATACTAATCTCAAATATGTACTTCATTCCCTTTTAGAATATAATACTTCATGGTAACTTATGATTTTCCCTGGAAAAATCTCTAGGAATGCCATGTCTACTAAGGACAGCATATAGTGATAAAAGCTCTGATTTTGATGAGTAAATAACCATGAATTGAGGTATTTATCTTGATAATAAGTTGTGCAAGGAATCATTTACTTTAATCCTAATTTTACAAGAACGGTCACTTTATTATTTCTTCTATTTGAAATCAAGAAAACCCTTATGATTTGTTTTTGTACCACTATTGGATAAACCTTGTAATTATGCCCTAGAAGGAGAAAAATAAATCTCTGACTCTGTTGTTTAGCAAACAGGCATAATTATGCCCTAGAAGGAGAAAAATAAATCTCTGACTCTGTTGTTTAGCAAACAGGCATAAAGTCGTGAAGTCTATCTAACAAACTCTTTTTGAACCAGAGGGTCATCTACATGTCTTCTTTGCAATAGAAATCCAACCTAACATATTTTCTTTTCTAGTCTAAGTAGCCTAGATAATAATGCATGTGATTAAAGCTCTTGTTATTTTAATGAGGAAAACATACTTCGTTTACTGTATAAATCGTAACCCAGAAAGTTGAATGTTCATATTCCCACAGTGTGAGCTCATATTACACAATGTACTTACTGTCAGGAATGAAGACAAGATAATTATGGTTTTAAGGAAGCATAAATCCACCCTTTCTGGAGCACAAACAAGTAATTAAAGAACTTGTAATTGGTTGTTGTATGAAGAGATTTTACAGTCATGACATTCACCAGCCATTTCATTTGCCTCTTTTGGAATCCAGATGCACTTTTATAAGAGTTCATTCAGTCACTGGAAACCACCTCAGTGAAATTCTCTGCTTTTTCCACAGATCTTTACACATCTCTAAAAGTTTTCAAAATTTTGTTTAAGCATAAAATGGGTTTTATTTTCCCTTCTTATAAAGCATTGCACATACTAAAGCTAAGAACCCTAGAAAGTGAGGCTTGAAGAACATATTTAAAATTACCCAAAAAGGACAAATATTACAACACTTAATACAGGCATTTTATTAAATACAAAGCTGAATTACAGTACTGCTGTATTAAAAATTAAAGTGATTGGACCCCCTGAAATTTAAAAATATTCTTTTTTTAATGGGTGGGAAGGAAAACTTGGTATATGATATCTCTCCCATGCATGCACAGAAAAAATATCTATCAAATTATTATGTCCAGGATTTTTGGTAACAAGATTCTGCATGTAAAAAGAGCAAAAATTTCATCACATATCAAACATCAAATAACATTTTCTACTGAGACACCAAGTCAAGAAGAGGGGAGTAATATCAAGTAATTTCTTTCAGTCAAAGATATATTTTGATTAAAACAACAGCAAATGTTTGGAGATACTTTGGTACATTTGAAATGCTGTAATTTAATCTAATCTGATGAAAACATCATATGAAATAGTTCTATTTCCGAACTACTTTTCAAATATCTTAAAATATGTTAGATTAGTAAATCTAGAAGAAGAATAAATCCTTAAATACCAAAACCTATATATACCTATAGAAGTACACCATTTAAACCTATAAAATAGGATGGTCATCTTATCTTAGCTTGCATTGCTATTTTTTTGTGTATATCCATTTTCTGCAGAATACAGATTATCATCCTCCATTACTATGCAGTTTTATTACTTTTCATAAAAATCAGAGCAAAGGGGGCAAAGAAATAAACAAACAATCCCCCCAAACAAAACTAACTAGAATTTTTATTCTTGCTACAAAGTGGAGTTTATTCCCCAGGGTTATCGGGTCATACAAGTAATCCAAGAGCCTTGTCCATAGAGAAAAACTTCTTTCCTTCCCTTGGTTTTCTCTGCCTGCATTTATTTGGAGTGTGTTTGCGGTGAGGAACTGTTCTTGTCTGCCTGGGCTACAGCACCATGTTAGTAGAGGAACTGGTGTTTACCATAATATATTTTGAAGAAATTTATCCTGTTCAAACATGAGATTTCATTTGCAGTATGAGAGTTGTGAGAAATGAGACAACTCTTAGTTAAAAAAAAATTAAAATAATTTATTGAAAACAGAAAAGCAAAAAAATTACAGAAATTAGAAAAATATAAAAATTTGGGATCCTATGGCTCGATAGATGGTATGCCCCAGGAGCACAGGGATTTGAGATCTTCTGGCTGAGACAGCACTGCACCTCAGGTAGAGAAAAAGGACTTACAGTGCTGGGCTGGCTTTTGGCTGGTCCAAAAGCCAAAAAAATTACTAAAGGCTCCTTAATAGGAGTAGGCTTTCCCAGCACTGACATCCACCTCAGCTAGGCTGGAGAGAGAAAAGGGGCGTGTCTCTGTCTGGCTCGTTGTTTTATAGTGCCTTTGCTCCGCCCCAGTCTGCCCACAGCCCGCCCCCAGCCCGCCCCTTCGGTTTAAAGTGATTGGTGCTTTCCCTTTGACAGATCATCTCTGTCCACCAATGGCTCATCGTTGTCAGAGGGGTGGTATCAGTTGAGATAAGGGTGCTACAATGCCTTCATTAAAATTCAGGTTGCCATGGAACTTGCCTGCAGGGTAATGGCTATGAGGCTGGCTGTTAGAACTGGGGTTTTTGAAATGTGCCTTGGAACCAAAGTACAAGTAAAAACACCTAAAAAAAATATTAAAATACATCCAACACATCTTAAAACACTTGTAAAAGTATACAGTAAACACAGGAAAGATAACTCTTATGGTGTACAAGTGGTTTGAAGTTTGAAAAGGGAGCATTAAGTTGGGAATCTTAACTGGGAAGGGTGCAACTCTCTCTTAATAAACTACTTTGAACAATTGAAAACACTGATAATGGAACTTGATTTTTGTAACTGGGCTGATGGGTTAATTTTAACATTCAATTTAAAAATATTTAACTCAAAATTAATTAATTAAAGCACTTAATATGCAAAGACCAAGCACAAATAGGGATTTCTTTTTTACAAAAGCAGTGTATCTGCCTGGTGATTGCTTAGGCAATTGCCCCCTGGTCCTTAAAGGTGACCAACAAACTGTGAAAGTCTGCTGGGTCTGCTGTGTGCTTAGGATAAAATGTGTGTGATTTGCCGCTATTTCATATTTTTCAATAAAATAAAAATATTAAGGTTAGGAAATTTTAAAATGCTGAAATCCAACAGGCTATGTAGTCCATTCTTGTTTTAGAATACATTGGAGATGATGCAGAGATTGAGTTGCCTAGGAAATGAAAGCCCAGCAAAGTACTCCAGGAGATGCAACGAGTACTTGAGGTATCCAAATGCAATATTTGTATAAATTCAATGTACTTGAAACTTACTGGGAGGTATTATGTTTTCTAAACAAACTGTCCTATCAGGTTTATGGATCCAGTGTTGTACATAGATTTTCAAACAGTAAAAGCTGTGAAAAGAAAGGAAGGTATTCTTTCATTTACCAAATTACCTCAAGGTCAGAATATAAAGAAAAAAATAAAAGAACACTCTACAGCTGAGGCATGTGTAGAGGGAGAGGAGGGAGCCCATTGGTAGCACTAGGTATTGTTAATGGAGAGGGCAATGCAATCTGTGAATACATTGCTATACCCATACTAAGATGCTTTTTTATGTTATTTACAGAAAAGTGATGAACCTGCAAGCTCTTCAACAACATTTTGATCCCCTGAGCATGCACACTAAAATCTTCTAATTTGCTGTAAGATAAAATCTGTAGAAGAGATTAGAAATGAGGATCTCACAGCCAGAACATGGCAGTGTTTCTTCACACAGTCTTTTCCCCTGAGCTTGGGGCCAGGCCAGGCATTTTTCTGGGTTGCAAGATGACCATGACAGTGCAGCACTGACTGACCACTTTTGGCTCAAATTCCTTTCAGTTGGTGGTTGAGTCCTTGAGCCAGTACGTGATGTATTCCCAGCAGGGCAGCTGCATTTGAATTGCTCAGATGATAAAGTTGGCCAGTGCTGGCGCACAGCAATGGGGTAACCCAGAAAACACACTGCACAGCCTAGCTCAAATACTACATCAGTGTTGCTGCATTCCCTGCAGACAGTCACTTGTCTGGCAAAGAAACAAGGTTACAGATATAGAGAAGGCTCTCTAAGTGCTTAAGCTCCAGTTTATGTTATGAACAGCAGCACCACGTAATTCAGAACTGTCCCTGACTATGTCAAAATGTCACTAGTTTCCTAGCATATGAGGCCACAGTGCTGGCATTAGAAATAACATGTTTTTCTTTTGGCCGGAGGGGGAATTGAAATGCCTCTCTAAATAGACCTCACTTCTTGCCATAAACACTATAGGACACGAGGATTAAAGGTTTTGACTGAAGGCAGCATTCTTTGTGGAATTAAAAAAGAGGAATGAAAAAAAAAGGAAAAGAACAGCGCTGATGTGTAAGAGCAGAGTTGTTCCATGTTATCCATCGTGGAGTGTATACCAGTTGTGCAGGTTCACCAGCACAGTAAATAGCAATGAAGAAAAGAAATCCAAATTATACGAGTCTTTAAAAATATGTATATGAAATGTGTATATATATCTGAAATATATATATACACACATGCACATGTGTATATACTTCCATGTGATTGACTAAAAGAGAGTGTTTCTATATGTATGTACACATACATTTTAGCCATCATCCTGCACATTTTCTCTTGCTCATGAGTAAACTTATTATACGGTTTAGATATCAAAACATTGCAAAGTATTTCTTTTTTTTAAAATATCTTTAGAGATTAATTGATTTTTTCCAAAGGCAGAGGGGAATTGAGAACAAAAACTCTTTTAAAAAATCAAGAGGTTTTTTGTTATTACACACAGGGTACCACAAAATGCTGTTCTTCAGAGAATTAGTGGGCCAAGATTCAAATACTTATCCAGTCTGCATAAGCCAATAAACCAATCTAATTTTTGAAATATATTGTGCTTTTGCATTTGTAGGTACAAAATATTGAGTTACATGATGCCCTTTATGAACAGTTTATTCAGACATATTAGGAATATACGTTCCAGATAATGATCTGTTAACCTCCTTAGAGAACCACCCTCCACAGTTCTACATGGACAGCCTAGAGATCCGCTTAGAGGTCTCCCTATGTTGGAAGAGTACAAAAGGTTGACCATTTACCCATTCTGTTCTCAGCCCATGGAAAGACTAATCATTTCAAGCAGAAGCAGTATTTCCTATCCTTGCTTCCCTGTTCTTATTTAAGAGGAAATCTCTGAACATTTTAAGTGATCCATCCCTTAGTACAGCTAACAGCAATGCTGTTTGTTAAATACTCAGTTTTCCTTTAGAGGTACTGGTAAGGATGCCCAGTGAGCTCCCTGTGAGCCAGGATTGCCAGGAGCTTTCCCAGGTCCATCGGGGCAGAGCTCATCCCACTGCCTCAGCCGGGAGCACGGCAGCAGAGGGAGCACTGAATCAGACCCTGGCCCAGACTCCATCCACTTCCCTGGGAAAAAGGGTTCCATGACTGTCTGGAGTTGAAGAGATTGAAAACTTTTACTTGCACTTTGCTGGTGATCTTTTTTTTCCCCAGTCAGGCTGAAGCCACATACACATTAATGTAATTATAGAACTACTGATACTTTGTTGAACTTAATTTGATTGAAGGTTAAATAATAATTTAGATTGATTCCAGTAATTTTTGATTTGATGCCATAATTTTTTATTAATGAAAGCAATATCAAATCTATTCCTTGTAATTTACATCTATCACTTGTTGGACAACATGGCAACAGGAGTCCTGTAAGCATCAGCTTAATGTCAGTATCTTATTTAAATGCTGTTTCACCTTTAAAGTAAAAAAGAGAAATTCCTCAGCTACAGAAGAATACTGTCCGTTGCTCCCCCAAACCCATGACGACAATTCAAATGAATGCAGTAAAAAAAAAATTGCCATGTCACTTGGACATGAGTGTCAAGATAAACAGTCAAGGATTTGTGAAGTTGATAGTCAAAGCAAGGGGCATGAAGAGTGTAATTCATGGTCCCTAAACCACTGATTTATCGCTCCCTGAGGCAAGACATTTGGCAAAAAAAAAAAAAAAAAAAAAAAAGTAAAAACAACTTCTGAAAGTTAGGCATCCAAATCTATTACTTACCTGTATGGATGCCATGATTTCCAAAGTTCTGGGTATTCTCAGGTCCCACTGACTTCCCTGTCAATATGGAAAAGTCAGAGCCTTTGAAAAAGGGCAGATCACATATTTAAGAACCAAAGAGTGATTGAAACATATAATTGCAGACATTCAAGATTAAAATTACTTTCTTTAAACATTGTTCTTCAGATTCTGTATCTTTATAATAAAAATAATAGCATGAAGAGACAGTTGTGAGAGCTTGTTAAACTGTGCAAATATCAAGTATTAGGCATAAGAATGCTACTCATTATCAGGCAAAAAAAATTAGAAAAAGAATGGGGTTTGGAATTTGGAAACTGTAATAATAGTCAACCTGCTATGCCTAATACTACTTAATCACAAATTTAATAAAAATAGAAATATACAGTTCCTTTTAGAAAGCTAACAGATATTTCCTGATGTGCACACATTATGAGTCTTGTTAATCACATCCTGATCCATTGCATGCTGTTACATATAGCAACTGGATTATGCAAGAGTGAAAAAAAGACAAAGTAAAAAATCTGATCCGACCCACTCTTTCTACCTTTTTTTTTTCTGTTACATTGAAACAAGCAATAAACAGCAGTGGGTCATCTACTTGACACAAAATTTTATAACATTGTTCTGGTTTAAGTGTTTATGTTTACTGTTAATAAAATTGAAGTGGCTTCTTTGTAACTGTTTCTTTTGCTTGTGCAATCAGTAAAAGGGGCCAGAACTGTGGCAACTTCTTTTGCATGCACTTTACCGATGCTTTTTCTAAATTGCATGTGGTATGTTCAGTCCAAATCAAAGTAAATGGAAAATCTGCTTTAACTAATGACTCCGAAATATAATCAAAATCCTTATCAGTGCCTTGGAAGGTCTCTTATTTTTGTAGTCTTTTAGATCCCTGCTTCAGTTAGAGAAGAGCTGAGCAGCACAGCCTAAATCCAACTCTTAATTTCATGTTTCACATTTAAAAATAAATATAATTCCTTAAAAGCAAATCAACCCACAGTACAACAGATTTCCTAAAAGCAGATAGTATTTTGTAATGCACATCTCAGTGCAAGTCCTCACCCTCACTCACAGCTTCAAGGCCATCAAGCAGCACATACATGATATGCCCCAATGGCCTCACTTCACAGCTGTTCTGAGTCCTGCTGCTGCCAGCACAGCTGGCTGTGAGGAAGACTGGGCTGCGAAGGCTGCTTTAGGTTCTCTGCACTGAACAGAAACAGGTGAGGCATTCACTTCGGGTTTTTTGAAATCTAGCCTTCCTTGATCTGGACAATTTAGCAAGGAGAAGAATGAGTTTGGATTTCTGGAGTTCCCACAGCCTTGAGGCACCTGAATTGTACCCCTCAAATGTACCCCTTTTTGACTGTGCTCTAGTGAGGGCAGCTTAAAGCTTTGAATTCCTAGGATCAAATTAGCAGCTTTTCAGCACTTTTTATAAGATAAATGCAACTGTTTGGTTTTTTTTAATTAATTTAAAAAACAAAATAACGCAATGATTGGGAAAGAAAAAGTAGAGTCACCCTCATCATAAGGGGTTCCAATGCATCTCCATTCACTGCTGTGCTTGTATTGATCTTCCATAGAAAAATAGGTGCTATGCCCTGGAAAGCAATAACCCTGAACTGCAGCTAGGACTTGTAGTATATACATCACTCAATGTGGCCTCCAGTGTATTGCTGGGGAAAAAAAAAAGAGTTAATGTTGTTATAGTCCGTGTGAACAGGTGAAGAGCGAGTAGCACAAGAAATTGTTTGCATCTGACACTGCTTAAATCTTCTATTAAAATCCTGTATACAGCACAAAAGTGGCAATTTTTAGAAGAGTGTCACAATTGGAGATGATTCAGAAAAGACTTGCAAAAATAATTTTATTGCTAATGAAAGAGAAGGTTGAGAGGTGACTTGATTACAATGTATCATTCATGAAGAGAAACAAGGAGCGGGTACAAATGAGCTCTTTAATCTGGTGGAGAAAGGCATAACAAAAATCAATGGCCTGACATGGAAGCCAGACAAACTATCATTGTAGGTCTTTGGGTCACCACAGAATGTCCTTTTATGAAGCTACATGAACTATTGGTCTTGGCAGGGATTAAAGGCTGCACTCAAATGGTTGTTACAGGACTAAGCTAATCACTTCCCTCTCCTGAGAGCCTAAGTATAGCAGGCAAAGCCCTCTCTTACCGTCTGGTTTGTACTCTCACTGACTCAGATACTCAACAAGCAAGTTATTTGTGAGATTTTTTGTGGGTAGGTAGTTCATAAAATCAAACCATCTGCCAGCACAAGAGGATGTGTATGTGTGACTATCCTTGTCAGAACTTCTGCTTGTTGAACAAAAGGATGTTGAGAGAGAATAGCTCTCAGAATACAGGCACCATGATCACAACATTCTTGTGGTAGAAGAACTGCATTTTATTACTCTTCTTCAATAAGCTACAAATATAAGCCTTCATTGAATTTTTGCAAGTTAGAGATTTCTGCACCTCGAAAGTAAGTACATTTTTACTACTTCAAATTTTATCTTTCCTTTTTTTTTCTTCCCCTGATTTCCTGCTCTCACACAGAGGTAGAGTGACCCTCCAGCTGTCACAGCCAATAGAATATTTCAGGAAATCAAGTGAGGTTCATATTCTCTCCTTGGAATGATGTGGTGATGGTATAAGACCCTCAGTTTCTAAGCAGCTTCTTTCAGATTAACCACAAATGGGATAACTCTCTAAGTGACACAGAGAGACTGACATGTCCAAAGGTGCTGGTTTCTCTTACCGGTTCTCTGGAAAATATCTATAGGAAATTCTTATTATTTTTGCAACTTATGGCTCCTGGATGTTATTTCTCCTTTTGGTTGTGGATTCTTCATAGCTGTCTATTGCTTATTGAATTCATTGCCTCCTTGCAGGTGGAGCAATATGAACAACATGGCAGTTGTGAGGATTTGCTTTAGAATATCTGTGCAGCTCTAGGAATGGGGTTGTCTAAGAAACACAAAGGACTAAAGTGAGGGATTGATGGAGAAAAAATGCTTTGTGGAATCTGGTGCTAGTGAAGGGAGCAGGTTGAAGGATGTTTGGAGTACAGACTTGTGAGGACTTTGTGAGAGCAGAATCACAGAACGGAGAAATTAATTTGGAAGGGACCTCTGGAGGCCATCTAGTCCAATCTCCTGCTCCAAAGCAGAGACAATGTAGATCATGTTGCTCAGATGTTCACAGGAAATGTCTAAGTATGTGTGTAAACCTCCTTTTTAGAACGAGAATAAGAGTTAACAACTTTTTTTTTCTGATTTTTTCATTATTGTTCTAAATCTCTGTGGACATAATTCTTCAACTGCTAAGTGAAAAGATCAAATCTGTCTTCAAGCTTTTAGATCTCAGAAGTTTGCTGGATAGTTGTTATTGGCGCTACAATGACAATGACCTCTTGGCCTATAACAAGTCCTTGGTCTTTGAATCCAGGCTGGAAATTCCCAGTAAATTTTCTCCTGATATGTCTTAGATTTAAATACCCAAATGAGACTAGAAGATACTGTTGGATCTCAGAATATGGGCTTCCTTCACCCAGGTGAGAAGGCTTTTTGCTGGCAGTAGGTGGATGGGCTTTTAAGGGAGTAAGAACTTGAGACTGGCAGCACCACGGGTACAGATATTACAATATTATTTCTGCAAATGGAAAGGAACTGGACATTTCTCTTGGTATCCTCTATCTGATCCTGTAATCAGATGGGCAAAGGCTTTCTGAGTCAGAGGTTTCACCCAGACTCTCAATTGCTACATAGATTCTATCATCTATGAATTTGTGCCTTTAAACTCATTTTTACTTCAAGATTTGAGATGTGTTTCACAGTTTTACTATGATGAGTGTGCAAAATCAATTCTGGCATTTGTCACTAGCTGTGGGATAATTTTTTTCAGACGTTCTGTGGGTTCTACACTGAAAGATAGTCCTTCTTATCTATTTTGCAGTCTTATATGGGTGTAGATAAATCTTTCTAAACTGCAGAATCACAGCGTAGTCAGTCTGTCAGGCTGTAGAAGCTGCTTCATATCATGATCATTCCTGCTTTCCTGCTCTTTTACTTTTGCTAACAGCCTCAGACTATGCTATTTCATGAGTTTGGATGTGGCCTATAATGGTGAAATTTTGCCTAGCACTGATGGAAAAATTTTGCAAATAAATCTCTGGCATAATGATGTCTAGTATTACTCATGGAACTGATCTACCTCCCCCATTTAGTTTCCCATCTTGAAGGAAGGATTCCTTGTGAAGGAATCATGAGCATGTGTAAAGCAATCAGACAGACAAGTAGGAACTCCCTTTCCTATGCTACATGTGTGTTCTTGTCAGTCCGATCAGTGCTTCCTTTCATACCTTAATTTAATGTTCTGGTGTCAGTAGCTTCAAGAGTAGGCAGGATGTCCATGAGCCATGCTGCTTTCTAGTCTGTCTTAATGGGGAGAGAGGATTGCCTTGACTGCAGGCAAGCAGGGAGCAAGGCGTGCATGAAGCAAAGGGTGTTTACTATTGGACTGGTAATGGAGGGGAACAGTAGAGCTACAGGAGATTTATGAGAGTGGAAAACAGATTGATCAGAGGGAAGCAGCGACAAAGAATAGTGCTGGTTGTTGTCCAGCCCAAGCAAGGATTGAATGATCCCCCCAAACGCTAGGAGGAATCAAGTGTGATGGGTCTCCCTAGAAAATGTTCCTGACTGAGTAGGGAAAAATCCTGCTGGCTGTCAGGAACACTGTCCAGACTGCAGCTAGGGAAGCAGATTGAGTCTCATACCCCTCTGAGCCCTTTCACTGAGTGAGAGTCATAACCTGTTTCCAGCTAATCCTTCCTCATGCTTTGATTTCCACGTGCTGACTCAGCCCATAGGATCTTCCTACTCCTTTCTTTTGAATACTGAGGCTGATAATAAATAGTTGCTGACAAGGATCATGTCAGCTATTCTCCTCTGAAGCAGCTCATTGTTATGGGATGCCAGGAATGCCAAAAAGCATAAATAGGTTCAAAAAGGACAAATCCAGAGAAAAAAAACCAAGAAAACCAAGCAAGCAACCAAGCAATGAAGCAAAAGCAATAACCCCCCAAAAAAGAACCCAAAAAATAAAAAAAAAGTCATGAGTGAGAAAAATATTACTTCTTATGTTTTATTTCTTACACTTTTTTCATCCCTAAGGTTGTGTTACTGTTTGGAATCAGACTCTGAATGGCTTAAGGAGAAACACTTGTTATAACCCACTATAGATTTTATTATATGAAACATATTTATTATAATGAGCAGAAAATAGTGAATATGATCTTAAACTGCAAAGATGACCCTAGCAGAAAAGAAGGAGAGCTCATTTTTCAATACCTGGAAAAGATAAAACAACTTTAATTTTATGACAATGGTGCTTTGCAAATTTAGGGCTGAAAATCTTTGGTAAAGAGATAAAAAACTGTTGAATACTTCTTATAAGTAATACAGCAGTAACACAGGTAGTGAAAAAATAAAAGGCTAACCTAATTTTTTAACAGTTATAATTTCTACTGCCTTTTTAAAAAATAAATAATTCAGGAAGAGTTCTTTTAAATTCCTGAAATTCTCCAGGGTAATGTTTTTGTTCAGAATGTTCTGTAGATATTTAACAGTTAAAACAGAATACCTGCTCGGAGAAGTAAATTACTTCAGAATTATGTGAAGAAAGGTCAAAAATGGGAAAAAATTATTTATAACCAGAAAGAAGGAGAATGGAGTCCTACAAGCTAAAACTAGTGTGTAAGCACGTCACTATGTCGCTATACTTTGTGTCACAATGTATAAAAATAAAAAGTGGATTTTTTTTCTTTTTCCTTGGAAACAAATTTTGGTGCTTTCTGTCATGTCTAAAATTCTTTGACTTAGTGTGTCTACATTTTTTTTTTTTTCTTTTTCCAGTGCATCTGTTCAGCAGGCTCTAGGAGACACCAGTAAAACACCTAGCTAGCCTTTTGCATGGTAGTTAGTTAATTAACTTGAAAGCAAATTCTAACACCAAAAGGAACAGACTGAAAGACATTTCAGGTCATTCTAAGAGTGAATGACAAGATTTTGTTTCCAGATGAAATTTGTTCATAAGTACAGTATACTCTATGTGTTGGCTGTCTCAGGCATTACTGAGAATTATTAATTTCACATCAGCTGTTCCAGCCTTGATTTTCACAGATATTTTGCCAGTTGACTGCTGCCTCATAATCCTCGCCTTTCCAGACAGAAATAAAGTAATTACTGGCTAAGTTTCCCTCAGTGGGCTGCAGACATGAAACTCCCAATAAGTGTTCAGTGCTAACAGGAAAATTGCCCCTTTAGTGCTGCAAATAATTTTAATATTCCTTCTTTATTTATCATAATATTTGCTCATATTTTTAAAGCAAACTTGAACACTTGATTCCATCTTTTCTTTTCTGAATAATAACAGAACCCTTAGAAAAACAACTCTATACTGTAAGAAAAAGGTTCAGTAAGAGCTCACAAGGACTCCATTATCAGGAGACACTTGCAAAAGCCATTTGTGTGACGTGGAAACCTGAATGAGTTTTGCCACCTGAGAATTGTGGGTTACTGTGCATACACTTTGAGTGTTTTCATTAGTTTTATAAAAATAGCTGGTTTTATGATTTTGAATGGCAATGACCAAAAAAAGAGTTCATTCTTGTGTCAAAGAAAATTTTATTGAGCAAGAAAACCACTGAAAATAGAAGTAACTTGGTATGGTTAACCACTGGCTTGCCAGCGCATCTGGTAAAACTAGTCGTAAAGGCATATATCTCCCTGAAGGGTGTCAGGGAATTCAGATTAGGTTTTCTGGCTCCACTGCTACCCCTAGATACTATTTTGTCAGTGAAGTTCCTCTGACAAACTAAATCAGACTACAGCATGGGATTGAGCACTGGCATGCCATCGTCTGCAGTATTTACCTTTGAGCTTGCCCTGGCTTGAGTTTGAACAGGTCATCTGATACTCTTCCAGACAGTCCCCAAGGCACAATTCTGGGGGCAGCATATGCTGAGGAGAGTTTTCAGTAAGAATCTGGAATGCAACCACCCTGTCTGAGGGAGGGAGGTGGTGTGTACATCTCTGTGGAGGAAAGCTGGCCGTGCCTCAGGGTCTCAGGGCCTGAGGAGGCAGCCACAGGCTCTGGAGCTGGGTGCTGTCACAACAGTCAGTGACAAAGTTTGCTCCTTCAAAGAGTCACACAACAATTTTTTTTTTTTAAAGTCTATCTGAGATGGCAGGTATCATTTGTATAAGACTTTGTTGTTTTGCTCATTGGTACTTATTTGGAATGTGTGAGAATTGGGTTCAATAACCTCATCGGCTCAGCGTATCCAAAACCAATAACTCTTTAATATAAAAATACAGTAGCTGTTCTTGAAGCGAGGAGTGGAATCTAGGTCTGCCCACTCCCAGATGAGTGCTGTAGGCACTAGGCCACAGAGTCATGTTCCCTCTTGCACTCTCTCTTACATCTTCCTTGGATATATTGCATTCTTTCCTCTGCTGACATAGGGTTTCAACAGGAGCAGCCCCCTCGTTTCCCAGCTGCATGGCTTGTGGTTAATGCAGTCTCCTGGGAGAAGAGAGCTGTGCCTCTTTATCTTTTTATATGGAGGATATTGACTGAGTCTCAAATACTTCAGCCTCTAAGGTATATACAGAAAGGGAGGTGATGGTACAGCCATTACCCTTCTTTAGGAGGAGGGCATATGCTGTCACCGTGTGGGACCCAGCAAAATCCCTGCACACTTGTGTGGTGGCACAGAGCAACTGCTGCTCTCGGGGTGTCTGTCAGACCATGGCTGCACTCTCATGCCTCCTTCTCACATGGGGCAGTTTCTGCGTGCTTCTCCCAGGGAACTTTCCAGACAGCCAGTTGTTAACATCACCGATGGCTGGAAGGTGAATATGGATTTCTGAGGCTGAGGTTTGGATCTGTGCCACATCTGCCCAGGCTCTGCCAGGAGACTTATGACTTGCTGGGGGATTATTGCCCCTCCTCTTTAGGAGATGGAGAAACATCTTCACACCCTGGCAAGCTGTTCTTGTTGCAGTTGCGCACATTTTTATAAATTTACCTATTTCCTTTTTTTGGTTTTGGTTTTGTTTGGGTTTTGGTTTTTTTCTTATGTTGTGTTCTTATGAAGGCACTCTTTAACCAAAGAAGCTTCTAATATCAGATATCTCCTCCTTGCACAGATGTGTGCAGACAAGGATTAATTCTGTCCTTAAGTCTGGTCTACTTAAACAGATTCTGATCTGTAAGTATCTCACTGTAAGACATATTTCAAGGCCTTTGAATCCAGCCCACTGATTTCAACGTGGTCAGCTGAGATGAACTGGTTTAGATTGTAATTTCTTCTCAGATTTCTAGATTTATTTTATATAGTCAGGGGGTAAGAAAGATCAGCTAATCCTCTTTTTATTTGATATTTATTTTATATTATTTATTCTGTGAAACAAAGCCTTTGGGCTTTCTGTTTAAAATTAACAGAATTCTGCTACCTGATGGGTTTTCAGGGATTAACATTAACTTAGTAAGTAACAATTCAGTGGTTGGAAGGGGTTCCTGTAAAAAAAACTGTTTCTCACAGAAAATATCATTTAATTGGTCACAGTTAGCTAAGTGCCCTGGCATTGAATGGGAACTGAAAGTGAATTGACCTCTTTCCCAATCAATTTTCCCTCTGGAGAATGACTTAAAGACAATGTTGATGAGGTGCAGAAAGATTACACTTATGTTATCTCTTACAATGAGGTCTTTCAGTGCAGCATGTCACAATATAATTGCAGTAGAAACCTACATATTCTGAATAAAACCTACAATTTTTATACTTCATTGTGTGTGCTGAGGTATGTAACTTAATACCTAACGTGCATTTTAAATGCACACCGGGTATCTATAATACCTCCTGAGTATATATTTAAAGAGGTTTTCACACTTAAAAGCTGATGCAATTACTTCCAGTTAATATACTTGAAATTATAAATACTCTACATTAGTTTGTTTATTTAGGAACCATGCATACACAGACACATATATTCCTGTCCTGAATTTCTGTATGCTTTTTATGGTCACAGTACCCATCAGCTTGATAATGATAATTTTGGGCATGCTTACTGGTGTGCCAAACCTCATTCTGGTAAGAGACAAGAATATGACTCTTCCTGTTTTGGAAAACCTGACTCTGAACATAGAATCTGTGGTCAAAATTACAAGATGCTGGAATACTTCTTTCCCATTACTATGAATTTCTTTTAAAAGTACTGTGAGGAAAATACCCTGATCTTCTGTACCAATGATTCAGGACAGCACTTCACTGTGTTTTAAGACGCAATGCTTTGACTTAACAACAAAGTACAAAATACTTACTCCTTTGCAGTATTTCTGTGCCCTCTTTGTTCTGTCCTTTTTACATGATTTTTAATCTGTAAAAACTATGTGATGAACCTCATAAAATCATTCAGCAAGGCAAAGAAAGGCCCATCACAAATGGCAAATTGTTGAAGAGACTTTCTTACCATGAAAACATTGAACCTGGAAGAATATTTGGCAAAAAGCACCCAGATATTAACTCCTAAGTATGCAGACCATTTTTGCTAAGTGAAATTTATTTCTGAGTTACGCTAAAATTTATCTTTGTATTATTCATGTGTTCATATCCTTTATATGAGGTCAGAGTTCTGTGACTCTTCCTGACTGAAGTCTGTTTACTAGTTCAAGTATACAGTCCTCAAGTAGACAGATTCAAAATAAAATACTGGTGTTAAACTATATTTTAATTCAGCTCCAGTGAAGTTGAACCAAAGTAAGCTGTTTGTGTATTCTTTAAAGGAAAACTGGAAGCGGTGTTGGCACTGAAGTGAATACTGCCTTAGTGTCACATCAAAATGTGTTTCATTGTAAACCTTCCAATTAACTCCAAAAAAGATAACTATAGCAAGAGTGGTGTCAGAATTAAATTTCTGTGTACTTATAGATCTTTAAGATGTCATCAACTTTCTTGGTCAGTCATCTTAATTTAACCTGTCTGCTTTCTTTTATTCATGATGTGTTTAACATATCTTGAAAATTAGTTTCCTGGGTTTTTTGTTTTGTTTTTTTTTTTTGTTTTGTTTTGTTTTTTTTTTTTTGTTTGTTTTTTTTTTTTTGTGAAAATTAGTAAAGAAAAAATCCAGACTGAGTTTTTGAGAAATGCTTTAATCACATTAAAGTTGACAACACTATTGTTTTTTTTTTTCTCTAGATTTCTCTGGTTTGCTCTGGCTAACTATTCTCTATCTTGCAGTGAAGAGAATGTCTGGAGTAGAAATATTATTGGCTTAAAATGTCACACGTAGGATAAAATACCTTGCTAAAGCAATCTGATTTTCAGTCCTTACTGTGTGCTATTGAGAATCCTACCATAGAAATTACTGGAATGCATGATATAGTTGCCATACTTCATCTTCCCCAGGAAATTCAACTTTATTAAATATATCACACTCAGGATGAGGTTTTAAAGAGACCTCAATCCAGCCTTGAATCTTCATCTGTACTTCTAGATAAGTTGCAAAACTCATTTGCAAACACAATCTATTTAAGCAGGACATGCAAACGTGGTAGGTAGATTCTTGACTTTTTAGTTGGTTGCATAAACCTGTTTGTCTTGACAGGTCTAAATTCATATGTACACTCACTAAAGAGAGCTGTTTAAAAGCTTACTTTAAGAGCATGTGCCTAAAAGTGATAGCATATTTGTTTTATGACTATCATGGTGCCAAAAAAAGATTATTTTTTTACAGTTGAAATTAATAAATACAATAGGAAAAACATTTATTTCAACTGTAAAAATTGCCTTGACTATTGGTCAAGGCCTGTCAATCAAATTGACTTATTATGCACTTGAAACTCATTAGCAGTAGAATACTGTAGTTGTACATTTCAAATGACTGATGACTAGAACTGTGTGAAATTGCTGCTGAATTTGTCAATTACTGTGTGAAATGTTCATTGTAAAGATAGATTTTCACTCAAAAATCATGGCTTTAAAATAATCTCCAACAGTCCAAGGTTACCTCTTGTGATTATGGTATGTCCCTCTTTTGCCCTTTCTCTTTTTTTCTGCTCCTTCTCCTCTGAAGTCCCAATGGGACTTCTTTGTGTGGCAAGACGAAGGAATAAATTGATTTGCTGGGGACATTGTGGAACAGCAAAAATCAACTGCTTTTATATTTGGGTGCTTGGAAGACTAACTGGACCAGTGGATCAATCCTGGTGCACATTTTACTGATAAATGACCTTATATAGTAGAAATCAGAACTGTGAATGTCACTAATGCAGAAGGAGCAGCTGCAAAAGAGCTTGTACCTTTGTTCTGCAACAGCCTTCTTGTTCTTTCTGGTCAGGATGAGTGGAAAAGGAATTGAACTTTTTACTGAGCTAATGATTAATACAAATTCCAGTGTTTGCCATATTGCCCACTTCACAATTAATTAAATTCCCTTGGAGACAAATTAGAGAATCATTGTACATCTTGGCCACAGACAGTTTTGTGTGGCCAAAACAGTAACAGTTCCTGTAATTTGTCTATGATATAATGAAATTAAGTGATTTAAATAAATTAAAAATGGACTGGATTCAGCTTCCAGTAATTACAAGTCACTGCAGGACTGATACAGCAGAAAATAGCCTATGTGGCTGCTAGCCCAAGCAAGCTCGATGGGACTCTTACTTTTGTCTAGCAGGGATGAGCTCTGGCAGCTGAGGAAGCTATTTTCCATCTAGTAGGTGTAACACTCTGGGAATTGGGGACACAGTAGTTATCTTCTGGGGAAACATTCTGAAATGAACAGTTGATAACACATAAAGGATGTAGAGGCATATTCTTGGGAAATTTTCTCAATAGATTTCCATCCTTACATATAGCCAGTTATTTCTTTCCTTACACTGGTGTGCATGATTTGGGAAACAGTTGTAAAATCATTGCAAAAAGACATCTGTTTCCAGACAGTAGCAAAAAGAAGAATGGTCTCACTCCTTAAAAATAATCTTCCAGTTTGAAGAAGAGGTGGAATCTGAGTGTACCAGAAATGTTTCAATGTATTGAATCCTCCTGGTACCCATCTGGTAAGCAAGCAACTCTACTTTTCATATACAATATAATCCTATAATATAAAATACCATGCTATAAAATACTATAGCTTGCATGTAAATGCTTTAGAGTGAGAACTAGAAATTTACTGGCAGTGTAATTTGTACTCTTATTTTGATTGCAAATCTTTTTTGCCACAATACTGATCCTAAGGAAGCCAAAAGTATTAAGAGATTCAGAAAGGACACATTTATTCCAGATAAGCGCTCTGAAGTACCTGTAAATATTTTGTGCATACTCAGGTCTAACTCAGCAAACCACTGGTTTCCAGAGGATGAGTGGTACCATAGATAGAAGTTATCTCAGAGTTGGCTCATTTCTTTTCCTGAGCATCCCTAAATCATTGCCAGAGACAAGATGCTGCCAGGGTGACCACTCTATCAGGCACAACATGAAAGTTCTGCTGACACCAGGCTCATTGTTATTGTCTTGTTAATAGTCACAAAGATGGACTACTTTACCACTGTAAAAATTATAGTGATGTCAGCTTTAGTATGAGATAGTTATTACTTATTCTGTAGGATCATTCTAACCTGAGTTTCTGATTAGACTAGTTGTCTAGGAATATTCCTTCTTCTGAAACAGAGAAACCTCAACAAAAACCAACCCACAAAAATGAGAGGAGTTTTGTTTAGAATTCTTTTCACGTAGGTCTCAAAACATCACGTGTAATGAATGTAGTGTAGCCAAGGAAAAATACTGTAATAGAGAAAAGGAAATTGTCATTATCTCGTAAATTATACTGATATCTCCCACTTTGCAGTTATGTCTATTTTAACTAGCATGCTGTAGAATAGAAGATACATCAGTGAATTCTCTTTCATATTTCATGATACAGTTTGTTTTCAACAGTTGTGGAAAGGGACAGAAAGATTCAGAAAGCTTTGCAGCACACCTCAGCTGAGTTTTAGTTAGATACTGCTGCCACACCAATTTTTAAGTGACACACAGGATGAAACCAAGCAAAATGTTGGCATGCACAGCTATTTACCTCAGCTACAGCAACACTACTCTGCAGTGGAAAGAGAAACTGTAGAGTTTCGCAAGGTTCCCAATTAAACTCTGAGGTACAGCTATATTTTATATCTATTACAACAGTATAAACCAGTGCTACACCCAAAGACTTAGCTGGTTGAAAATATAAGCACTCAGGCTAATTTATTTTGGGATTATGGGCTTGACTTAAGCACATGTGTACAAACCCATGCACTGTGAATTTGGTGAATCACAATGATATCCACTTCACTGTCAGTAAACGGAACTGCTCAAGGTTTTAAGGCAAGGAACGGGGGGAACTGAGCAACTAGAAGCCAGCCCCAGTCCCAGCCAGGACAAAGATCTGGGGGTTTTGGTGCTGCTGCCTTGTTGCCCTCTTTTTGCTTTGCCTTCAGTGATGGCACTCCAGGTGGATCTCCTCTGTGCTTGCTCCTGGCCAGGGCAATTCGGCACTCAGGAGAATTCTCCTTTTGGAGGGCAAGGGTTACCCAGCAGCCATGCCAGGACACCCGCCTGGCATTGAACTGGTGTCAGGGACCTCCCTGATACATCTGTGCTGCGTTTAGAGGGGATTCAGTGGCCAGAACCTTCCATCCTCAGTGTGCCTGGTAGCCGAGTGCGGCTCCAGACATGCCCAAACAGGCTGCTCATGGGCTGCCTGCAGGCTGGCCCTAGGCAACCTGACAGGCAACAGTGTGCATGGGAGAGTACATGCGAGTCAGCTGCTCGGGTGCACTCCTGAGACTGCTTTCTAGCAGCAGTGAAGAAACAGCTAATGTAGGCAATTATAACAGGAGCAGATCTTCACCTCTCTGAAATGAAAAAAAGACTCGAAGCAAATCTCAGATCTGAAGACTGACCTCTCGTTTCAGACTCTAGTAGGATGCCTTCCTACCTGCAAAGGATAATCACAACTAGCCAGAGAGAAAAGGTCTGACTGTGATGTTTAATGCTCTACAGGGTCTGGTAGCCTCTAAAACTGGAAAAAAGAGTAAAAAGAAGTAATTTTTTTCTTTGAAATGAAAACTTCTAGCCCAGACCTGAAAAACCAGAACTAATATTTTATACTGAAATACTCTCATGAGGTGACAGCAAGCTGATTAAAAAAAAGCAAACCAACCCCCCGCCAAACACATCTCAACTCCCCAACATATGTATAATATATACATATTTGCCAATGTTTAAGCTTTAGTTTGATTTTCAATGTAGTTCCACTTAACTTGCTCTCAGTGCTTTAAAGCAGTGAATCAAAAGTATTTCATCTCACTGAGAGAGTTCTTAACAAAAGAAAGAATAAGGAAATTAAAAAGTGTAACTCTAAGAAAAACACAGACATTACTTGTTACCTGTGCAAGAACCACAAGGGCCTACAAACAAGTACAAATGGCAGCTTTTTGAATATAAAAGGCAATAAGCAATAATCAGTATCTTATAGCATGATAGCCAAAGGCAGTGACATTTGAACAGCATGTCTTCTCTAAGCTTGGATAGCTTGGTAGTGCATATCTGCAAGTGCTTAGCCATGTTAACATAAACCCTCATTAGACAGGATTAGGCAAGAAACAGTGACAAACAGGGTGGACACTAACCCTCTGAGGAACCAATTCAGGCACTACACACTAATTATCCTTTTAAATTACTTTAAGATTCAGGGAATGAATATCAGTGTATGCGTATATGACTACATGGGGAATTGTGTTTTACATACTACAACATGTTTGTATTTTGCAACAGTTTTAAAGTTATTTCTCCCCCATAATCCATTGTTGAAACCTAAAAGTGTTTATTCTTAAGAATTCCAGGGTAATGATTAAATAAATTATGATATTTAGATGTTTTACCTTGCTCAAGAGAAAACATCCAGGAACTACCTCCTGTAAGTGCCTATTGGCAATCCATTTTGAAAAAGCAGTTTAGGAAGAGTAATAGCCCCAAGTTCAAATAATGTGAAGTTCAGTAGTTTTCAGTGTAGACTCCATTACCAGAAATCCCGAGTAAGGATGACTTAAAGAAAGACAGAAGCAATTGCTGACTCAGTGAATTGTATTTTGACTTTTGCTTCTTGATTCCATACTTTCTTTTCAGGTGTTGAATTTGTTATTTGTTATTTGTAGTTATTGTAGTTATTTATTGTTAATGTAGTTATTTGTTGTTACTGTAGTTATTTGTAGAATTTGCCTCTAATATTTTTCTGCAAAGTAGAATTAACCCTCCTACAGTTAGAAGGGTTAGTAAAAGGGTTAGAAGGGTTAGAAGTAGCCCTCCTAAACTAACCCACCTATAGTTCTCAAACTATATTGCTGTCATGAAGGCAATCTATCATAACAAACCACAATCATATTCTGGGTCTATCGTGTTGATTAGCTAATGTTTCTTTTTAGCAAATAAATAGAAAGACTTCAATTATACTGGTGCTAAATGTCTCATACAAATTGTATTAAAGGAATGTGATTCAAAGAAGAGTGATAGAAAAGTGATAAAGTGGTAAGTGTTATAAATTAGTGAATTCTTCTTCTATGTACTTGACAAAACCTAATTTTTACATTCATTGGCTTTTTATCTTTCCCTTTTACCATCAACTTTTTTTCTTAAAAATAATCTAAGTGCATAAGGTTATTTTGTGAATGTCATTTCATGAATGTAATTTCATCACAAGTGTTAACAAAACAAATTTTAAATGTAAAGTTTGGCAGAAAAAGTTAATAGGGGTTTTGCTTTTAAGCATTTTTCTTTGGAACAGTACATTTTATTGTGGTCTTATTTGACCTCTTTGAACAGTAAAAAATAGTGCATTAGAAAAGCTTTCACATGTAAAACTAAAGTTAAGCAATTAGTAGCAATATTACTACTAATATCACTTTTTTATCATATAACAATGGAAACCCTTCAAAGTGCTTGCAGATCCATAAGTTTGATCTTGATTTTTTGTTACTAATTCTCATAAGTCAAATTTTCAAAGAAAGCTTATTTTGGTTAATAAATATCAGCAAAAATATTTTTACATGCTATTTGACTAATTTCAGTGAATGCAATTTCAGTGTGGATCTGCCTTTCTGACAGACAAAGAATTTATCAGAATTGCACAAAAAAATCTTGTACATTCATTTCTGACTCCATTAACACAGAATGAAATTCTAATCTGCTTACTTCTGACATCAACATTTTTTTCAGATTTATCTTCTACAAAATTCCTGCCATAAGCTGAAAAAAAAGGAATTAAGAGAAGGTTCTTTCTTTCAAAATCTGTTATTTCAGTCAGCAAATGAATTTTAAAAATTTGTCTTTCCTACTCTTTCTGCATTAAGTAATGAATTTGACTTAATGGATCAGAAATCCAACAGAAATAAAGTAGCAGCAAGATGTACAGAGAACCCAGATGTACACAGAGAAACAGAACCTCTTTTACTTCAGCCCAGTAGCTAGGAGGTCAAAGGCATTTATTAGTACTGATTGTAGTAGGCATGGCCCTTAGTCTAGCATGTGTAGGAATATTATGCATGACCATATCTGTGGGAGTGAAGAGAATCAGGATTAAAACATGTATGGAAAGGTGGTTGAAAATGAAAGAAGAAAAATGCAAGAATGCCCTTTGGTAGAATCCATTATCCTAAACCCCAGTCTTGGGAACATGAGAACACCCTTGGCATAAACATTTGTGCTGAGGTCAAGTGGGATTAGAAGAATATATTTTTGGATGCCTGGGGCTATTTCACAAAAAGAAAATATTAATTAAAAAAACAAGCTAGAGATTTTATGTGCCCTCCAACTACATTTTCTTTTAATACATTCTTTAGCTTTTTTACAGTCAGTGGACTTGATTTTGATCTCACTTGTATTGGTTTTAATCAGAATAAGTCAGTATAAACCAGCACATTGTTCTGATATCAAATCAACTAAACAAGAGGAGAGTCTTAAAGTGTGTTGCTTCATTGCAGATGGCTAAAACAAGGTTGCACTTGCATTTAGTGTAAATTAGGATTTAATAGCACTAATCTGCCATGTGAAAAAGAAGCTGCTTGTAGGGTTGAGTTTCATAAAGGGGCTTGGTTCAGGTTCAGAGCTGAAGCCTCTGGATCCCTGGGAGTGTTTGTAGCATGGAGGTCACCTCCAGAGCTTATGTGAGGCTTCAGGACAGGTTAACCATGGCAGGTGGGCATGTGCTAAACCTTAAGAATTTACTTTCTGGAGGACTTCTTCCCAGTTTGAAGCTAAGGACATACAAAGGTTTTTGTGAATCAAGCCTGCAGTGTTCAGTTAGAAACTCTGCTGAAGACAATGGCAACCTTTGATTTCATCACAGTCTGTCTAAATTAGGAAAAGATGTTGCTTATCTGACCTGACCTTTTCCTAATCTACATACAATAACAGTTACACACTTTCTCTCAGATGAGTTGGTCAAGATCAGTTAACCACCTGGCCTCAGCTGTGTTGCCACAGAACTTGTTATTTTCAATTTCTCAGTTCCAAGATATGCTGCTGTGTGTTTGTGCTGGCTACTTAGGGGAGGCTTTAAAGAGCCACAGCAGCTAAAACAACAGATCCTCAGGACTTGTAGGTTCCAGAGTGGACAGAAAAACATGAAGCTGCTGTGGGAGTTGAAATGGGATAGATCAAGGAATCAACATGTTGCTTGCTAAAGAGGGAGAAGAAAAGATGAGAACAAGAATACCTTGACCAGAGACTTGTATTTTTTTGCTTATCAAAGTTGAAAAAAGTATATTTCTATGCAAATGTAAAAGAATAATTTATTGGTTTTTACAGTGTGATGTCAAAACATAAGGAGTGTTTACTGCTGTACTACTAAACATAATTTTGGCCCATACCCTGGAAAAATGCGCTTCCATTTTGTACCTTCTTAAAGCAACAGCATCCAATCTTTCCATCTGTTTAAGGATTTGCCTTGTATTTCATCGTGATTATAGGAAATAATAGGAAAACATATTCTTTTAACATTTTGTAGATTGTGCCAACTTATTTTAGTGGTAAAGTATAATGGTGCATCATTAGTTGATGAAGAGACTGCCTCAGGAGAGACAATGAAAGAAAAGAAAAGATTTGAGTGCATTCTTATACTACTTCCACTAAACAGGTTTGAACTAAATTCAACTTGAGTATCATTAGTTGAAAAAAGCTCATATTTTCAAGTTAGAGAAAGTATAGTGCATTAAATGGATTAGTTGATCATTATTTAGAAACCAAATTGCTCAATAAACACTTCATTTTCCTAACAGAACTGATATTCAACTTGGCAATTTGTATAAACAATATGTATGTTCTTAATGTATATGTTTATCTAAAATAGTAAACATAAGCAACCTTTTGCCTATCATATAATGCCCCTAAAGGCATTATGGGTTAACAGTGATTTAATCCCCTTATGCATGCATAATATGACAAGCTTTGCATAAATGATAATAAATAATTGGTATATATAAATAATTCATCATTTATTTTTGCAGTAGAAATAGAATTCGTAGACATATTTTAAACAAAGGGAATAGCAAACATGATCTCAATCAGAAAAGGGGTTAAATCACATTACACAAAACAATGTTTCAAATAATCAAGACTCATGCATGCAACATATATTTTTATTTCTTTCATGCTAGCATATTATATTGCCAACTTGTTCTCAAGTATGGAACAATACATATTTAGCACTATCATAAAATAATGGAAGAAATAAATGCTATATTGGGCATTTAATCCAAAACAAGAGGGAATAACGTGTCAGAAAAAATAAATGCATGTACTGTGTTCTCTAGAAAATAGGACATTTTGGTGGATTTTATTTCTTACCCTGAAATCAATTCTGCTGTTTTGGGGGGGATTCCTCTAGCCTTTCCAGTGCAACTATTAGCTGATAAAATTCTAAAATGTAATTTTTAAAAACGTTAATTTTTTATTTAACAGCATTTCTGTGATTACACAATAAATTGCTAATCAGATGAATTTTTTCATGATATAATATCCTAAAAAAGGAAAAAAGAATACAGTGTTACTCTAAATAGGGAACAGTTTTAATAGTTAAGAATCACTAAGATTTCAAGATTCAATGAGTATAGCAGCAAATTAACTTTAAGAAGGTAGTGGCATCCTTATTCAGCAAGGCAGTCAAATATGCACTTAAGTTAAGCACATGCATCAATCTCATTGACTTTACATTATTCTCTCCAGAGTATATTTCTTTTCATTAGGAAGACACTGGCTCTTAACTACCATCAAACTGCCGACTCAACTTGCTTCAATAAGTCCCTGTGAAGCTTCTCAAAGTCTTCTCTAATTTTGACCAATATAAAGAGCCCTGGCATTTGCAAATGTTGGCATGTCATTTCTTAACCCTTTCTTACTGAAAATTGTGCTTGTATATATATATATATATATATATATATATATATATATATATATATATATATAAGGTAGGAGTGATCACAGTATATAAGGAGATTAAAAATCCTGCGACAAATGAAAGCCCTCTAATTACTGTGCTTGCTTTTCCCACTGATAACAAATAGAGTTGGTTAAGGAACTATGAGATACCTAGCTATTAATGTATTACTCTCAACCAAAAAAAGCCATTATACCAAGATTCTGACTTTTAACTATTTTCCAACCAAAAGCAGAACCTGACCTCTCACCTCACGACTGCTTAAATATCATAGAGAAGCAGTGTTATGGCTATTATGAAAGTGCAAGTTAATATGTTTCTATTATTTCCTTGTAAAGCAGAGAATTGGGATGTGCACAAATTCGCCTTTGTTACTATCATGTCATGGCCACTCAGTTGTTTCATTATACATTATTCATTACTTTTCATTATTTTCAACCAATTTCCTGATATTAATTCATAAATCCCAGAAGTTTCCCTACTTCCCATTTAAAATTAGATAAGAACTCTTGATACTATCTGATATAGTCACAAATTTAAATAAAATATTGCCTTTTTTTGTTTTTGTTTTGCTAGCAGCTCACCTAGAATTTAAATGTTTTGGTTTATTATTTTTCTTGGAACTCTCTTCTGACACTGCAGCATCTGACTATGCCCTAAAAGGCATAAGACTTAAAAAGCTTCTTGCTTAAATCCAACATATTGAGTCTCAACATTCCTTCTCATTTGCCATCTGACCCCAGAGCCATCCAAAATCCATAGGTTTGTTTTTTCTTATGAGTTCAGCTGCCTTCACATCGAGCTGCTTGTCCCTGGGCCCTGCAAGAACTGCCTCTTCTCTGGGGATTCCCCAGCAGTTTAGGCACTCAGGTAATATTGGAGAGTTTTCAGGCTCATATTTCCTCCACCTACTACACCCAGAGTGGTAGATATTTTTCTGGATCATGTAATGATTTGGCCCACTGCAAATGGGCACAAACACAACAAATAGAAATCAGTGCCTGTCATGCAACAGCTCCGTGGTCAGAGCATACACACAGGATGTAGGACACCTGTGTTTCATTTCTGCCTTCTCTTGAGGGCCGTCTGCACCAAAGCCTAAGATTTATGTGCAGAACCCATGGTTTTGATTCTTTGTGCTGCATACCATGTGGTGTGGGATAACAGATTATTTAGGGAACCAGAAATAGCAAAATCACAATTCTGAGGCAAAATAATTTTAGACTTGGCTTCCAAACTATTCCAAGTTTCACCCTTCATACGAAACAGAGATTGGATCAGGGGGTGTGACCTGCTCATGTTGTCATGCTTTGCAGCCTGTCTGTGCCTGTGCAATCACCTGAGCACTGAAAAATGGAAGATCATATCCCTTCATTTCCAGGAAAGAACTGGGATCATATCCCATACCTCCTGTTGTGTGGAACAAACATTAATGAGAAGTCTTCTTTTTCCTGACATTTTACAGAGATCAGTTCTCTAAGAGAGGCCACCACTGGACCAAATGGGCCAATGCCACTGATTAAATGCTCCGGGCATGGTGAGTCAGGGAGTGCAGGCTGCAGAACCAAAGCAGTGAAAGTTTTTATGGGTGCAGCTCCACAGCAGTTTGAAACTTAAAAAATATGCCTGCTCCTCCTTCCATCTCTGGTGAGCTGCAGGTTCAGCTCTCCAACATGGTAGAAAATACACATTTTTTTCCTTTCCTTGGGGCATTAGTTCTCTGCCAGACAGGGAGATCAATGAGCTCAATAGTTGCTCAAACATCGTAGTGCAAAGAATGGCGCAGCAGGGTGTGTACAAGTGAGCAGAGGAGAAAGAAGGATGAGCTAGGTGTTAGATCAACCCAGCAAGTATTCCTTAGCTTCACCCTGAGGTCAAGGCACAACCTGCTCTCAGTGTCTCCTCTTGGCAAAGGGAAGGAGTTACTTGCCAGGAGGCTGACTTCTGGGACTCCCATGGCAGGCATTTCCATTGAGCTGAGGGCTCTGTGTTCCAGTGAGCAGCCAGGAAAATAGGTTTGGGAACATTACAACACCTACAGTGCTATAAAGTTCCGACTGTTGTAGGATGAGAAACTGTTTTGATAAGGCAGGATGATGACTCCCCATATAAATAAATTATTTGGTTTTCCTGCAACTTCTATAATGCTCATTCTTTCTTTTATTTTTTTGCATAGAAGTCCAGTTCTTAAGCATCTTAAAAAGAGGGTGTTGCTTCCATTAAAATAAAAGAAAAATTGAAGAATATCAGAAACTTTCCTTGGAATTTATTTAATCCTGATATGCCTCAAACTTGCAAGAGCAATGTTTTACTTTTCAAAAAAGAAAATTAATTTTAACTTGAAATCTGTGTAATTTTATTCAATGCAGTTATCTATATAAAAAGTTATCTACCTAAACAACATTCTATTAATTATCTCTATATGTTAACTTTCAATATAATTGATAGTAACTGCTAAAATCTTTGCTTTCCCTGAACATCTTTGCTCTAAGAAAAAGAAAATAAGTAAGGAACATTTTAAATAAGGTCATTAAAATTATATGCAAAGAGAAAAACCTGAGTAAACATCTAATTTAAGTTGAATGTTCTCTTAAATTGATCACTTCTAAAGTGTTTTATTTCCTTGGGGTATGCTGAATAACAAACACCCAAGCCTTGCAACAATAAGAAAGAGCACACATGCAGGTTAGCATTTGGCCTCCACAGTGGATTTTCCCCTCAAGTATTATTTCTGTCCTAGCCATTTAAAAGAACCAGTGCAATCATGGACGCCACTTACACACAGTGGAAATTAGAGCCTTTTAGGGAAAAGATATTTGGCTGATAAAAACCTAGCTCCTTAAACTTTGGTGCGACATAATATTTCTTTTGGCAAGGGGTCACTGGTGCTCAGCATACATCATCACTAACTTATTAGATCTTGAGGCAATTAGCTGAAAACAAACAGAAGAGACAAGCCCTGTATTGAGCTATAGAAACCAGAAGAAAATAGCCCATGGCACTCCATTATTCCAGAGCTTCATCAAAGGCTATGCACTGGCTGCGGTTTAAAGAAAGGAGAGTATTGTTTTCATGTAACATCTATACAGTATTGGGAATTTACCTTGTTATTTTTCTACTGCTTCAAGTTACATAAAAACTTGTCTTGTTATAATAGGGCAGAGGAAAGAACTTCTCAGTTTCTACCTAAAACAGTATATGCAATGTGTTGCTTGATTAGCTAAGGATTAAAAATCCAATTAGATCCTCCCTTTTCATGGGAAATCACATGAGATTTTTGAGAAATATTACTAAAAACCACAGTGTAATGTGATTGACTATGAAAACATGCAACAAAGGAAGAACTGATATCTAAGAAACCCAGGGAATCATCTAAGCAAACTGACCTTTACCATTTGCAATGTAAATATGTATTTCTGAATTCCAGAAATTAGGTGAGAGATATATTTTACTAGTTTCAATTAGAAATAACTTTTTTTTTTCCTTACAGGAAAAGATAGCCACTTAAGAGAAAATACATATTACTGTAAGTGTGAATCAAGTAAAATTTATCATTAGGCTAAAAGTAATTTTGTGGTTTTTTTCAGTAATGTGCTACACAGAGTGTTAAATATGGTGCTAAATAACAGAATGTGGCTTCACTTGTATATAGTAAATAAGAATTATGACACAAACAATTTGTGATTCTTATTTTAAAAAAACACTTTTTACTAAATGAAAACTTAATTCATTGTTTTCAGAAAAGGAAAGTGATTGTTAGAGGTACGTGGCTGTATTTGCCACTTGTTTCTTTTCTGGATATTTAATGAACACTCTTCTGTGTACGCCAATTGAACTATACTAGAACCTTGCATACCACTAGTTTACTTTAAGCACAGCAAATCTCTAACTTAATTTGCATTTTAAGAAGCTACATGTTTTAAGTTATAGTTTTATAATACTTTATGGCAATTTCCAGGAAATCTTTTATTTAGAGCACTGAAAGTATTTTAAATATGAAGAATGCTAATATTACCTTTCTTACATTTTTTTTTTTTTTTTCTCTCTTCCCCACCCAAAATCAAAACAAACCAAACCACTCCAAGGACATAAACTGAGATTCTTGATGATACGAAGTCTTTCTTTGTATCACTGTTGAATTCTGAACTTAGAGTAAACAAAATCTATCTCTGAAGGCTTGTAACATGATGGTATAGGGCATAGGATGAACAGCAATGCCATCATTTTACCCCTTCCCCACCATCCCCACTTTCCTCTAGCTCAATGATCACATGGTTTGTAGACTAGCTTGCTCCTGGTGTAAGGTGTACCTCAAAGCATTCTGCACTCTCTTGGCTTCTGGATCCAGCCTGTAAGGCAATTAAAAGCTACTGTTCTTAATTATGCTGAAAAGCTACAAAGAGATTAAAAGTAGGCAGAACAGTGAAGGCCATCACAGAGGTACTTATTTCAGGATGCCTCATCTCTATTTTAGTTCTGAGACAAGAGTGAGGCTGTAAATGTTGTCCATATTCTGTATTAAAAGAAAAAGCCAATTCCTTTTTCATATGGGAATGGAGAGAGAGGTCTAATTGGAAAAAAAGACATGTTGCTGAACACAGAATATGACTTTTAGCCTTCTTTGTAATTAACTAATGTTTGTAGAAATTGCAGTGCTTAAAATAAAGAAATAATGAAGAGGAAGAAACATCTGTGAGAACTATTAGCACATATTTATTTTAAAAGCCAATTTTGTTATTTGCAATCTTCCCTGAAAAACACTAACATTAACTTAGCTTTTTCCCATAGTCATGTCTCCTTTCCTACTGCTTATTTACTATTGCAGGTCTATATCTTTCATCTCTTCAAAGTCACTGGAGTGATTTACAATAGTCTTATCAATTTCATGTGAATGGTCTACGGAATGCTAGGATTTGGTCAAATTCTTTCCCACAAGAGGTTTCAATTTGTTCATCATTCCCTCCTGGTATCTGGTTTCAAGACATGATGTGCAGAATTACCTTTAGTATCAGTTCTGCAGATACAATGCATTAGCAGAGAAAATTAGACACAATTCCTTTTAGATCTGATGTGCTGCCGTTGTCCTTAAGTTGTCAGGGTGTCGAATTAATGGCAACTGGAGAAGGTTGCCATGACTTAAGGGATCACTGTAAAAGGAAAAACAATCCTTTATATCTTTTCTGAGAGAAAGGAAAACAGCTGTTACAGACTGTTCTGCTGTGAAGTTCCCCTCCCCACCTTTTTACTTTGTTATGCTAGCAGAGGAGATGTATATATGCATGTATATATACATACATACATAGATATATGAAATACCTTCTGTAAAATTAAAACAAAGTGCACGTATGTGGTAACTTTAACTTAAAAAGCAGAAAATACATCATTTTAAGCTTGATGAAATAAAGTTTTTTATGATGTCTAACTTTAAAAAAAAGCCATTCTTCCCCCAAACAACCCGAAAATATAGCTTATCAGTTTCTACTAAAACTAAGTTAAAACCATGCATCCAATCATTATAAAATCTCAAAAATATAAATGTAAAAGTAGTGTCAATTGCTTCTTGTAAAAAAAACTCAAATCACACATGCTATACTTTTTTTCACTGTTATTAATTATATTTTCTCTGATCATGATTATTTTCTTATTTATTTATTTAAATTTTGGAAAGTTTTGGAAATTTGGTGGTTTTTCCTTGGAATTTAGAATTGCAAGTAGGCATGACATTTTAATTTCTGCAGGAGAATTGCATTCTTTGAAATGTAATTTGAAAATGACATCCATACAGACACTAGAATTTCATAAATGATTCTTGAAAGGCTGTCCAAGTGGTCAAAGGCTTTCTGTGGGCACAACAAGGGATCTTTGCATAGACTCTGATTGAGCTGGATAAGAAATTTGTGAGTCAGAAGTCCTGGATGTATGCTTGTAAAAATGCAGTGGTTTGAAAACTCTTCAGTGGGTAGAAAGACAGTAAATCATATTAAAGCCCTTAGATGGAGAAAGCTAAAATGTGCAGGTCATCTCTCAGGTTGGACTTAACAGCCTGGTCTCAGTCTACGTAGCCACCAGTTCATTTGGGTAAGTTTGTGTGTCATCTTTTAAAAACGCTTTTAACAACATAAATTTGGTGAAAGAGCATATTCACTTTAGAGTGTGTATCTATCATGAAGTATGGATGCAATTAAAAGAAATTAATATGTACATACAAGCAAACAAAAAATCTACAGTGGCATTATGTAAACAATAGTAGTTCTACGCTCCTCTCACAACACTTCACATACTTTACCTCTGAGAAAGCCTCAGTAATTACACAAGCTTTTCAATATATCCAGATCTGAATCTTTAGTCTATGTACTACTGCATATCCACCAGAAGCTAAAGGCCCTAAAAATCTTCCACCCTGAGTCCCAAAGTAAGGGTCCTTAAGGGCTGTCTGGTTAAGCAGCCAAGCTGAAATCATTTGCTGAGTCGAAGTCACATATTAAGTAGGACTTTATGAAAAGTATAAGTCACAATAAATAGTATTTTATAAATCAAAACAAAACTGTTGAATTTCACCTAAAATTTAAAGTATATTTTAGAAGTTCAGATGTAATGTACTCCACATGTGATATATAGCTGATTAAATAGCCTACTATAATCTGATTTAACAGACATTTCAAAGGAGTGCGTGGTTGTACCTGAGGTATTTTGGAGTGAAATTGCCATGTTTGCATTAATGACTGAGAAAAGCTACCCCCAAAACAAGATTGTCGATGTTGTGATCTCATGCAATCGAAATAAAATGATTCACAGCCTCTGCTGTTAACTTGATATCAGAAACATGACTCTCAGATTTCCTACCTTTTACAGTGAAGCCATACACTGTCTTTCATGAAAAAGCAAATATTAGTTCTAATCCTTCATCAAACTTCTTCCTCATACCAAACAGTCAAACTTAGAGGTACATTGCTTCCCAAATCCTAGTTAGGGACTAGATGTTGCAAAAGCCAGCTGATAACCACAGAGACTTTGTGAAAAATCCATCACCCTTACCAGTATCACAAAGCACCTGCAGTTGAACGCACTGTTTCTCCCAGCTCTACAAAATAAAAACAAAAATTCAGGAATATGGGAAGGGTTTGAGTGTCAAAATCCAAAAATTGCAGCCCAAAAATCCTACATGAGGTAGGTGACTGCCTAGCTCAATAAGAACCTCTATTCACAAACTGCTTTTCATTCCAAAGCAAATGCTTCCCTGAGCCTCCACTTCTGTATTGTGTAATAGGGTTATATTTACCCTGAGGAACTTACTTCTAGAAATTAAGCAGACAACACCTTAATCACCTCAAGCATAATTGAAATTATAGAGGAAAATCTGAAAATTAAAAATAGACTAACAACATTAGGGTATTCACAGAAGAAAAAAGCAGTTTCAAAAGCTGTCTTTCTTTTATACGCCATCGAACCCCGACCGGCTGTATCAGACAGGAAGGAAGTGTGAGATTTTACTGTGTTTTACATGATTTAGAGAGAAAGGGCTCACTCTTGCACTCTCTGAAGAAACCTCTCATGCATTGATTATAGGGTAGTGCAAACCAGACAATTCACATTTCCTGTAGAAAAAATAGACATGAGTGCCAGATCGATGGAATCAGAAGCCTGCAGGTAGGATGAGGCATCACTCCAACAGTGTAATAAGAGCACAGACAGCCATAACTCCATGTTTTGGTCTCTGCTCCTGGAACTACATCCATTTTGTGTGTTAGCTTTATTCTGATGACTGATGTAAGACAATGTAATTAAAAACCACATCTAAACCCAAGATTTGGGTGCTGACTGAGACATTTAAGCTTAAAGTCTTCTAGACTGATTTTAACCTTTTCTCTGAGCAAGATCTTTTGCTGATAAGAAGTTATGTAAAAAGTCGTTGCAAATACTGGTCATCTTTTGGGGGAAAAAAAAAAAAGAGGAAAGGTTACTTAATTCTTGGGAAGAGCAAATGTAAATACCAGTCTTTAGGAGGAAGGCTGTAAATGAAAGGTAATACTTAAGAACAAAATTTGTATGACCAAGCTCCAGAAATACTAGAGCTTCAATCAGATTTCCACTCATTAACTGATTATCCTTTAGTTTCAACTAACTTTCTGCTTAACATGGGCTTCTGTCTTTGCCAAACCCTGTTTCCACAGACACACTAGTGGAAAAATGCAGCTCTAATTCTGGGTTCAGAGTCTGCTGTGGATATCAGGCTCCAAAAAGTTAGGCTTTCCTATTAATTTATTTATTATTTTATGGAATTGGAATCTTAGCTAAATGATCAAGTTTTTAAAGCTGAAAATAATTAGGAAGGACATCTTTTGAAAGGACTGAATCACAAAAAACAAATAATCATATGAAACCTTCTGATAACATTTCACTAGACTCTGAAATGGCAGTGTCAGAACTAAGGAAAGAAGGAACCAAGGGTTATGAAAACAACAGTAAAGTGAGGATGAAAGCAGCTAGAAAAATAATAAAAACATATAACTGTTGAAAGAAAGGAGAATTTAATTGAAACAAATACAGAAGCAAGGAAAAATAGAACACTAGTAAAGGAATTGAAAGGATACAAGGAGAAAAGAATATTTAGCTGTGAAGAAGAGATCTTTCAGATCTAATGCAAAAATAATCTTTTAATAATTATTTGAACAATAGGGAAGTCCTAGGAGTCTATAAGAAAATGAACAAAGGCAGGAAAGGGTAAACAAGAAAAATGGGGTAAATACAGTCATGTTAACCTGACATCAGTCCTGAGGAAAACAATGGGATGACTGGTATGAGACTCGATTAATAATGAAAGGAGGGAAATATAATTAATGCCAATCAATGTGGTTTTATGGAAAATAGATCTTGTCAAACTAATTTGATATTTTTGTGAGATTACAAGTTGGGTTGATAAGGTAATAATGTTGATACAATATACTTAGACTTCTACAGAACGTTTGATTTCATGCTACAGAATGCATTCGTGCCATGGTTTTATCCCAGCCAGCAAATCAGCAGCACACAGCTGCTCACTCACTCCCCCCACAGTGTGACAAGGGAAGAATTGGAAAAGGGAGCAAACAAACTCAAGTGTTGAAATAAAGACAATTTAAAAGGTAAAGTGAAAGCCATGCACACAATCAAAGCAAAACAAGGATTCATTTACCCTTTCCCATGGGTGGGCAGCTGTCCAGGCATCTCCAGGAAAGGTCTCCATCACAAATCATGGTGACTTGGAAAGACAAAGGTCATCATACCTCCTTACTTATTCTTTCCCCAGCTTTATGTGCTGAACTATATGCTATGGAATATCCCTTTGGACAGTTGGGATCAGCTGTTCCAGCCATGTCCCCTCCCATCTTCTCATGCACCGCAGCCTCCTCACTGGTGGTGTGGTATGAGAAGCGGAAGAGACATTTCCTCTGTGTAAGCACTGCTCAGCAGCAACTAAAACATGTCCTTATTATCAACACTGCTTGCAGCACAAATCCAAAACACAGACCTGTGTTAGCTACTGGGAAGGAAAGAATCTCTATTCCAGCCAAACTCAGCAGAAGTGGTTAAGAGGGAAATAAAATCAACATGGCACACATCAAGTGGATTAAAACTCTGAATCTAACATACCTCAAGTTGTAATAATAAATGGGATATGATCATCAAATACCTCTGTTTCTAATAAGATCTTGTAGGTCATGGGTTTGAGCTGTTATTTCTGAAAACATTCATTGATAACCTTGGGATATTATAGCATGAAATTCTTTGAGGCTTTCAGGAGACAAGAAGACAAAAAAGGAAAGTTAGAAAATACAGAAAACCAGGTTACTGAATCTATATCTCATAGAAAATTTAATGTATGTTCTTAACACTTGTTGCTCGTACTCTCAGCACCCTTGCAGCACACCTTTTTCTCAGGCACTAGAATATCCACCAATCACAGCAGGCTGAGATCTGGCACAGGAAAAATCTTACAGACTTTTTCCTCAGCTGACATTGGAGTTGTCTGCTTGGCATCTTTTCATCATTTTGGCATCTTCAGCTAAGGATGGAGGAAAGAGTAAGGGGACTTGAGAAGAGGGTCTGGCCAAATGAATGTGTAGGCAGAGGTGGGCCTTGCTAATCAAAGAGACCTTTGACAGCTCAGTCTATGTGAAACCCAGGACAGTGTGAGCTCATCTGGTAGCTCATCTGGAGAGTTTGGAGGAGGTAACTCTCATAGAACATAATAATTACCAGGCTGTGCTTCTGGCACTCTGTGTCTAGCACAAACATGTAGCTGAACATCTTGCAAATCTGGGACCACCTGAGCATGTATGAGAAATTTTCTTTTCTTTTATTTCTTGAGGTATCATACTTGTCTGTGGAATCTCCAGCTCATCCACAAAATGTTGGCACCAGACTCTGGAATGAATCTTATGACCCAAATGGGTGGTTTCCCTTAGCAGTAAATCGCTCTGAAATGCACAAATCTAAAATTAAAATCATACTGATGGAAACGCGCAGGATGGACATCCTCGGACAGTCAGACGTATAATGCAACCACTCAGACCCTTTGTTTTAGTATTACATTTGCTCCAAAAAGCAGGATATCTGAAGGAAAGTGAGACCCTGACACCAAAAAACAGATGTCTGCCTGATTACACTAACTACCTATTCTCTTTGAACATTTCTTTAATGTTTGGAAATTTCTTTAGTGTGCTTGCTTTTCAAAGGTTTTATCACCAGAGGCTAGACTTGGGCTGGAACAGTCCATGTTTGGTATCTTTTCTCTTACTACTTCAGTGCACTGAATTCATTCAATCTTTGGGGGTTTGGCCCTGAAGAAAGGCTCGAAACTAAGAGGGCTGAATAAAAAATATTTTAAATGTAAGTCTTTGTGTGTTTACAAGTTATTGTAGGCTTGAAACACTGTCACAGATTTGAAAACAAGAGACATACAAAATTAAGAAATTATTCTTATCACAGATATTGGCAAAAAAAGAGCAACCATTACCTCAAAAGGTGATCATTTGTGTTAAGCACAACCAGCTCCATTTTCAAATATGATTGTAATCATTATTAATCCTTTACATCTTCAACTCTGCATCCCAAAGGTTTTTCCCTTCTCTTCCTTCCTATTCATCCCAGGAAGGAAAACAAGCACTGGGGTCTTTGGCAGGTGCTGATGAAAATGCAGTGCATTCTGCCAACCCTGCTGTGCCTGATTGTGGCCATAATAGCATGAGATCCCTCAGCAGCCCTTAGCAAAGGAAGCCTTTATGGGGAACACGGTCATCACTTTGAGAACCTGACTGGAAAACAAACCTGAAGGAGCTTGTGATACATATTTTGTTCCAGACACTTCTTTCCTAAAGGAACCCTACTTGTCGACAGTCTGCTTGGGCATATTCTCCTATTCATGACAGAAACTGTGCAAGCTCCACTCACTGGGCAAACTCCTCAGGATCATCTACAGGCCAGCTTTCTTAAGCATGCTGTTGCATTGCCTTATTAGAGTCTTTACTGGGTGGAAGAAAGGAATACTGATGGAATTTCTTCAGTCTTTGAGACTTTCTGACACGACAAAGAGCAATTTTGTCATTCATTTAAACTCCCCACAATTCAGGTAGCTCTGCTAGGCTCCTCAGACTCTTATGCCTTGCATGGCCATGGCTGGCAGCTTTTATCTATTTTACCATGCTGACTGGAATCTCTAGTTGATCTTGAGACCAGTGGTTATGGGAGATCTCTCTTCAGACTGTTTCCCCAGGCATAGTACGATTGTGGTACCAAGTAGGGAAAGGGCAGGGAGCATTTAAGGTAAGCTTTTTGCATTAGCAATATGTCACTTCAATTGCTGGAGTCAGACAGTGAGAGAGAAAAGGCTTTAGAGCAGAGCAGATGAATTAATCTGCCTGCAACCTTTACTGAGCAGCAGACAAATGTGTCTATTTTACCTTATCCCTGTATGACATAGTGTTTCTAATGAAGACACTGCATTTTTGGAACTGCTACTGCTGAAAAGTGATGTGCCAGTTCTCCCTACTTGAAATGCCCTGCAATCATACACATTTAAGATTTCTGGGGTCCTGGTCACAGTTTTGTTGTTCTGGGAATATCCCAGGTCTGTCAGTTATAAAGATATTGTTTCATTAGTAAGTACTTCTCCAGAAATGGAAAAAAACATCTAGAACTTTTGTTTATTTTAAGATTTAACTACATTATCTTTGAGAAATTACCTGTGAGGACAGGCTGATGGATAGACACAACAAAGCTTGGGGCTGTAGAAGGTGACCAGGATCAGGCATTTTCTATTTTGCGTAATACTCTATCTCATAACTTGAAATATTGGTAAGTTTGTGAAGTTTTTTGCTTGGAGGAACTGCCAAGACTTGTTTGTCTGTCTCTGTTTGCATCTTGGAGTGTTTCTGAGGGTGTTCTTTGTCTCTGGAATCTCTGTTCCAAAGGGGCACTGCAAATCTCTATTTGCAAGTATACATTTGAACCTATACTGGATCTCTTTAGCATCCTCTCACATTGCATGGTGAAAACTTGGGCAAGAAAAGACAATTCTGATATCATCAGAAAAATGTAAGTAAGATCTTTGAAAGTGTAAAATTGAAATAATAGCTATGTGGCCTCCATAGGCACCACACACGGGCCCTACTCCATGCAATGCAGAAGTCTACAGCTGGCAGGGAGAAAATAAGGAAAATGAGAATTCAGTGGTTTGACTACAGAATTAGAGAGGCAGCACAAGAAAGAAAAAATAGAAGTAATATGATAACTGAGAGGGTTGACACACCCTGTTACTGTCTTGACTTTTCATCTAAACGTCTAGTTTTAATGATGCTTGTATCTTACCTACAGGTAGGTAGCAATGGGCAGCCCTTGCTGGCTCTCTAAGAGATCCTTGCCTTGTATAATATAAATATGGATCTTTTTGGCAGCTGAACAGTCAGAAGTTATGGTAAGCTCAGATGTAATAATAGTGTGGGTGTGGGTATCTATGTTATTTGAAAAATAATATACAGCCACTGATGGAAAGCAGAGCAACATATCTGATGAAGAAGGCAAAGAGCAAGTTGTGTAAAATGAATGTTTTAAATGAACATAGTATGAATATATCAGATGTTATCAGAACCACAGAATATTCTGGGTTGGAAGGGACCCACAAGGATCATGAAGTCCAACTCTTAAATGAATGGCCCCTACTGGCATCAAACCGACAACTTTGATGTTATTTAGCACCATGCTCTGACCAACATACATGAGCAGACCACCACAGCATTTACAATTACCCTTCTGGATTTTATCTCACTGTGAATTATGTCCTTAACTTGTCCTTATTTCTGCATTTGCCAGATCTTTTCTGTACTATACCCACTTAACATTGCTTTCTGTGGAGCTGGGATGCTACAGCAGTCAAGATATATTTAATTTAGCCCAAACCCACCTCCAAAACAGTACATTTTCTCTGCTGGTGTTTGATATCCTCATGCTAGCTGCTTTTGGGCATGAGACTTCTATTGCTGACCTTAGTCAAACACCAGTGCCAACACAGGCTTGTGTTACATCGTGACTTTCGTCTTGGTGTTGTAAAAGCTGTATGACTGAGGAGGCAAAGCAAAAGGGCAGAAAAAGTATTTTGTAAAAACAGAGAAGGAGGAAAACGATAATGTCAAAAAAGATTAACATCAGAAGAGAAGTTAGCACAGATAAAAAAACCAAGAGAGAGTCATTGAACCAAAATTTTTAAGAATTATTCAGCAGCTTGGCTGTTCAGAAATATATTTCAGTTTCACATGAAAAGTGCCTTTCAAATAATTTTTGTAAAGCAGCCTGTTGAGTTTTACCACATAATTTCTCTTTTTTTTTTTTGTCAGTGGACAAGAGTACTGCTTGAGCCAACAGGTAAAGACATTGCTGCAGGAGAGAAGAAGGGTGGCAACAAACAGCAGCAGCATCTATAGAAACGCACTGGGTAAAGAAAGTCAACAGGACTGATTCAAGGACGTGGTCTACATGCAATTTTAATTCTATCAGAACTTATGTGGTAGTTCTTCTTAAGCAATTAAGAGATCTGAGGAAAAGGCACTAGAGTACTTAGGTTCTATTCCCATGAACCAATATTTGTGAAGCCATGCTGCTGCTTGCCTTCCTGTGAGGTGAAGAATGCAGACAAAGAATAAATAATCACCACTGGAGAAACCTGCTTAACCAGCTGCACTGGTCAGGGATCAGCTGGAGAAGGTCCCTGCTACAGATCATTTTTTAGTTTTGTAAGTGTGGTTGAAGCCCCTTCTCCCATATGTCAAATCTAAGTGTTTCAGCAACAATATTTTTCTGCACATACATATGTAATACAATTATTTCTTATCACAGTTAAAAATCTACTGAAGTTTCTCTCATTTGAACCAAACACATACGTATGGAATATCTATTCCTATTAATAATATTTGTGTTGCATATCCTCCAAGTGGTTTGTACACATTGATTAGTAACTACTTATTTACCCCTAGAATTACAAGTCTTTGAAGAAGACAACTCTGCATTGTCCTCTACAAGAATGAATTTTCTCAAAAGTCACATGTATCTGACGAAAGCTCCAACACAGACAAGTCTGTGACTAGTTAGTTGCTCTTAACACTGGGATTGTCTAAATCCTGTCTTCAAATGGTTCAGTTTATTTGTTGATAATAATAGTTGTCACAAAAACTTTATCCTGAGTAGATGAGACCTTCTTTGGTCAAATGTTCTTAGGCCAACTGCTTAGCCTGTCATATTCTAAGGGCATCAACCTCATTTTGTACTGTCATAGTTCACTTCCAGTGCTAGCTATGGGGTAACCCTACACTTCTAATTTGAATGGTTGTCATTACCTTGTCATGGTTATTATTTCTGAAATTATTTGGGGAGTTTTATTCTAAATGTCTTAGTTGTAAAATATGTGAAAAATAGGTTCTGACTGGATCTTTTTCGCTTTATTTCTTCCTCCTGTGGTAGTACAGTTCCTACCATAAGACAATTATTTTCTGGTCAGAAACTCTTACCTCCTTCACATTCTATTTAACTTGAAAACCAGCTGGGACTTCAGGCTTGTTCTTAAGTTCAGCATCTTTTCATATACTTGAGTACACTTTGATTGATACAAGATGCAAGGTTCATGTAACCATACAAGAAAAACATTATAGACTTGTGGAGAGGCAATTGTCATCAGCAAGCCGATGTACTTGGTCTGAGATGAATTTCCAGATCAAAATGTGTATTTTCTTTTTGCTTTTTGACAGAGAGGAGTACTTGACAGGTTTCTGGTTCTTCAGAAGTCTCTTGATGGCTGGAAGAAGTGACAGCCCTCAGATCGGAATGGCGTGCAACAGGCTACTGTGTTCTTGTACAAATCAAAGCACTCTTTCAAACTTGAACCCTCTTTTCTGAGTTGGAAAAAGTGTACGGGAAAAATGATTGTTAAACTTTAAGTAGCACAGATGACTGTTAAATATTCAGGTTAGGATGCACTGTACAAGAGTCTTAGGCTGCCAAACTTGGTCTGAATATCTTTAAGGAGAGAGCAAGAAAGAAAACAGGGAGTTTTGTGTGCTTGGCAATACGCTGTTAGTAGCATATGAAGTTTCTCAGATATTTCTTTGACAGTTTTGAAAAGATTAAAGATCATGAAGACCTTCGCTCTTGCAATATCACATTTAGTCAAAAGACAAGCAAAATTTTCAAAATCATGAATAATTTTAAGATGAAAATGGTTACCTTTTTCCAGGGTGCAGAACGGAAAATATATTTTTAATTAAAAAAAAAAGTTTTTGCCAACTTTTTTTAATGTTGGTGAAAAATAACCTAGTATTTCCTGCCATTCATAAGAGAATTTTCAATAGCTGCTGAGTTATTTTTAGCTAACTTTTTTTTTAATGAGTTGCAAACACTGATAAAGGTACTATATAGACTTTCTATTTTCTATAGCTAAATAATAAGAAGCATTGCTTTTAGTTCTTTGCAACTGTGTTATTTTGATCAAGAGAGCATGTCAAAATGTACAGACATATATTGTGGTTTGTGAAAGTGATGTCACACAGTCCACCAATCACATTTGAATTCAGCTGTGGCTACTTCTTGTTCAACACCTCGAGCCTTGTAGCCTGCAGGCCAATGACTGTAAGAGATCTGTCCCATGGTCCAGCCTTAAGAAGGACCACTCTAGGACTTTTATCCCACTTTATGCTAGATGGATGTTGTTGGGTTGTGAGAGATTGCATTAGCTAACTTTTTGCAGGACAAGAAAAGGTAAATCAGACGGAAGTAACATCATTGATGGAGAAAAAAAAAAGGAAAAGTTGTGTACTCATAAGCTACATGCAATCCTGCTTGCAGAGATTCTGTCTGTGGTAAAAGATACCCAAGAAAAAGTATTTCAATGGGGAAGTGAACATTTTAATCATCCTGGCATGAATCTGGGATGATAGATGACTTAATACTCAAACGTTTTTCTTTAGGGATTTTGTAGTGCTTTTTTTTTTAATGCAGGAGTTCCTTTCTACTTATTTGGACTCTAGTTACAGCACTCCAGTTTGGGTATTGATTGGTAAGAAATTGAAACAGACTGGAGTGTATTGGTGGTGGTTTGAATTAAGACGTTACAATATTTGAATGAAGCTTTAAGATCAGCTCAGAAATAAACTTGCTGACGGAGATGAAATATTCTCTTAGCGGTTGTCTCTTCTTTATCCGGCTACAAAAGGAAACAATTTAGTGGGATATGGGGATAAATTTGCCCATCTGAATTAAGTAAACACATACCTATTTGGGTATGTGTAACAAGTCAGGTCTTTCTTCCTAACTCTGACAATAACCACAGAACAAGGAGGGCAAAGCAGCTCTATGAAAGACTCGAGCAAATAACCTGATTATATCAAAGGTAGTTTCTTTGAGTTACTTAAAGGATTGGCTGAACAAGTTTTGTGTGGTGATTTAGGCTTGTATGGCAGTGTGCAGTACCTTTTTGAAAAATATCTTTTTTATATCTTCTTTATTGTTACTTTAAAAGGGTTTCATTAACCTGATATAACTGACAGGAAATTATCATTTGGATTATTTGTATTCCTTACAAGAAAGGCTGCAATGCAAGTTTCTTGGTTTGGTTTTTTTTTTTTCCAGTTGGAAAAAAATTGGCCTGAGGCATGAAAAAAAACTGGAAGTCATTTATTGGTATGTTCAGGCATGAGAACAAAATGCTAAAATTGTTTTACCAAAATTATGGATCGTGACTTGTCACCTCCACTTTGCAGACCCCAAGGAAAATGCTTTGAGATTTTCTGAATTTTGTTTTTGGAACTGTGAAGATAATTAGCAACCAAGCATCCTGACAGTTCATAATATATCAGTAAGAACTATGGCGTATGACTTCTGTGCTACTTTTTTCTCAGATGCACCTCAGCTCTTTAGGATATGTTATTGGGGATCAAGACTGCCGCACAAGAATGTCTGGACTTTGTTTTTTGGTGATGACTTGTACCTGTTGCATTATGTGTAACACAGTCTCCTTGTAATTTAGAATCCCGTCTTTAGTAATTAAAGTTGACCAGCTTCCTGAAGATCTCTTGAAATCTAGGATTTAAATGGAAAATGCTCTCATTACTGAGCAGCAGAAGTTAACCATAATTTCTCTAATGGAAATTATGAATATAAATTAATGTGAAAATATTAAGTTTTTTTAATGTGAGACAAAAGAGGGTGGAACGTCCTGATTTTTTCTCACTCGCAGTTAACAGGTTTTTCTAAGGACCTGGGGCACTGGGTGGGAAGCCGAAAAAAAGAAAATGTCAGTTTTTACATACAGAATTCCCCAAGTCAAAACTGATTCAGATGTCTTATACTCATCTCCCCAGGTGAGAGGAGATTTTCTCCACCAAAGTGTCAAAAGCACTGAAACAAGCTAATTTTACTGGGTTTGCTTTATGTGTGAAATAAAATGTTCCATATCGCCCTGTTTAACAGTACTGAGACAATGCCCATCTGTTCTAGCAATGGGGATCTCTCTGATGGAATGTCTCCCCTCATTCAACACACATAAACATCATGTGGAGGTTGAATTCTTATTGTAACTGGTAAATAATAAGATTTTAAAAGGTCTGAGGATAAGATTAAAATGTTGTTATAATAGCAAAGTTTGATTTAAACAATTCTGATTTCCTGAGAGGGTTCTTGATATAATAATCTTATGTGATACAAACCCTGACTGAGACTGTAGAAAAAAAGTTCTTATTGCTCAAATATTACTTTCTAATTAGCCAACAAGAACAATTAGGAAATGCTTCAGGTAACTTTAATCTCTCTGCCTGGCTACACATTGTTCATTTTTTATGCCAACAAGTACATACTGATATTTTAAAACAGATCTCTGTATGCTAATTTTCTTATTTCCCTATCTGAAAGACTATAGCTTCCTGACTGTTAATTCCCTTTGACAGTGAATGGTTTTGTTTCTTATTCACCTCAAAATAATGCATTGTTACGAAGCGATTTATAATAAACAGTACCTAGGAAAAAACTATGATGTTGATCAGTTTTGACAACTAAAAATGCATTATTAATGGAATAATAACATTGGAAGCATCTTGAAAAGAAGCTGATTTTGAGGAGTTTATTTTTCTCTTCAGACTGAGATTCATTCTTCTAGTTTAGAGATACTTCTGGGTGGACAGGTCATTACAGAGAAGAATGACAAAATTATTGCATGTTAGAAAGCCTTGTGATGCTGCCTGTCAAATATAGAATGATAGGTACACTTAAAATAAAGTCAGATACATTATTCCCATTAAAATCCACTTTTACAATATCTGGTTTGACATATAGAATAGATATTTTAAGTGAGTATATATGTCAGAAAGTGAAATTGCCTTAACTGCTTGATTTTACTTAATGGCTGTTGATGAAAGATACCATTTCTTTTTCCTCTATGCACAGTCACATATGAATAAAAATACTGGAACAAATATTTGAATTACAATGCAGCTCAGTGCATCTCTCTGGCATTTTTGCTATTGAAGTAAATGTAAAGCTAAACCTTGAAGTGAAACTACATGTTAATTCATCCTCTGCAGCTGTAGCAGAGGACAAGTAGTAATATAAATTTGCAATATGCTTACTCATACATTTAAGGTATAGTATCCTTGATATGATTTGCATACACAACACAGTATTTAAACATCATATTTTAAATCAGGGTGAATTCTAAGCTACTGTGGTTAAACAATTCACTAAAAATATTTATGCCAATAGCCAAATTATGATGTCTTATTGGCCATTCTCTAGGAAGACCAGTTTACCATCATTATTGGATTTTATATTAATTGTAGTATGTACTTTATTGAATTTGCTGAAGTGCTTTACTGGATATTCTCCAAACTCTAACAGCCAAATGAAATTATATAAAAAGGATCAGCTATATTTAAAGGTATGTGAAAGTGCTTTAGAGACTGGTTATAATTAAAGAGGTTGTAAACCAACACACAGAGTGCAAATGTCACAGCATAGCCATCCTTTCCTTAGCTTACACAATTGGGAGGAATTTAACAAGAGTGACTCAGTGAAATATGAGAGCTTGATAAAGAATACACCCAAAATCTCTAACGAACATCTTTGCAATTTTAACTAATAGAAAGTGATGTCTATCACATTCGTCACAAAATACCCACGCATAAAATGCTTCTCTAAATGCACTTAACGTTGTGCATTGGAAGAGAATAAACAACTTCAATAGATTAAAAGTGATGAGGTTGAGGAAGATGAGAAAGCATACTTTATCCTCTTTCTTTAGGGCTCTTGGGCCTAACTTCTTTATGTACTCTAATGAGTAAGACTGTGTTTAAAAAGAAAAGGAATGGTAGTCGTACCTCATTGCTGCTTTTTCCAGCACCTTGTACGCCTGAGGTATGAATCAGTTGCTAACAGGAGATGGGACAGCCAGTGGAGAAAGCAGGTTGCTAGGAGGGACAGACTTAAAGATGGGGGATCCTAGCAGAAAAATAAAGCATAAACTTTATATTTAAGAGCTAATTTGCACAAGTTTTCAGGGAAAGACTACTTGAACTAAACCTACCAGCATCTTTATCACTGGGTTATTTCAAAAGCAAATACTTTTTTTTCTATTTGATATGTACATAAGTTAGAAAGAGAAGGTTTAACCCTTTTCATCATTAAAGCTGCATGGTCTAATTGAAAGTACTTATTCTTTTAACAATTTCATTTAAAACTAACAAAACACATAAAACTCTAGTGTATTTTGCAGGAAAACCAAAAGAATTATTGTGAGAAAAAAAGGCAGTTCAAGATATATTCCAGTTTATTTTTATTTTTTATTAAGTTTTTGGATGTATTTTCCTCAAAAGGAGGAAAGCCTAATTTCATTGTATCACCAAGAAAAGATGGAGCAAAATTTCCAAAATTTTCATAGAATCATTTCAGTTGGAAAAGACCTTTTGGATCATCAAGTCCAGCCACTAACCCAGCACAGCCAAGTCCACCACTAAACCGTGTCCTTTAGTGGCAACTCTACATGTCTTTTAAATATGTCCAGAGGTGGTGACTCAGCCACTTTCCTGGGCATCCCTCCTTACTTTTGCAAGAATCAAAACCTCTATCATTTCATGATCTCTGTGCCCAAGACAGGCTCCAACTATCATGTCATCCACAAGTCCTTCTCTGCTCACAAACGACATGTCCAGCGGGGCTCCTTGCCTAGCTGACTCTCTCACCAGCTTTGCGAGGAAGTTGTCTTCCAGACACTCCGGGAACCTCCTAGACTTTTTCCTCTGTGCTGTATTTTATTTCCAGTAGACATCTAGTGAGTTGTCTGCATATACATATATTTCATTAATATACCCCTGTATAAAATGCAAAACCATTTTCCTGAATGTGTATGGGTCCATACGTACTGGTAGCTGTACGTCCAGCTACCAGTTTCCATACAAAATCACCCCATTTCTCTGTGCCAATCCTGGTGTGCAGACAAATAGGCAAACCTGTGTGAGCAATCCCTTGAGCTGAAAATTTGGCCTTAAATGAATACATGGTGAATAATAAGCCCTATGAAGTATTTCTATTTCCTTAACTGATAATGGATAATGACAAGTTTCATATTATGTTTCTTTTATTTGAAGAAGACTAGCAATCCAGTTCATTTTCCTCATTTGAATAATGTTAAATAGCCAATGAATTTGGTCACTTTATGACCATACCTAATGCCAAACAGACATAAACATCACTGAGGAACAAATGTGCAAGTCTAGAGATGTGAATTCTATTTTGAACTCTACACAGCCTTCTTGTGTGACCTGGGGTAAGTTTAGATTTGTAAGAACTGAGTATAAATATCTCTGTTGTGCCGTTTCTTAACCTAATTAGTGATAATACTCTTTTTTAATTTCACTGGGTTACTTTTTAGTTTTCTTAAAGAGTGTTCGTAAATTATTTTGACTTTTGCAGTTGAATTTTTTAAAACATGAATTTGAAAATTAAAAACATGCAGCAAAACCCAAACTGTATGACATTAAAGTATTACAGCAAATCTAAAATATTAATGAAACAGGCTTCTGTAACTTATGACAAAAGTAATAAACAAAAGTAAAGGTTTTCTTGTTATGTGAGTGGGATATGTTGCACAATTCACTTGCCTGTTCATCACATCTTGCTTAAGAAGACATCAGTCTTCTTAAACAGTGCTCCCTCTGCAACTTTTCTGCTTCCTTATCCCCTCTGTCACCATGCTGTCTTTTGCTCTATGCAATGCATATGCATATCCATACAAAGATATGTTAATATATATATTGAAATTTCATTAAGAAAAATATGTTGAGAAAACATAAATATTTAACTGGTACTTGGAAAAGAAAAATTTGCCTATGCAGTCTTAATTCTGCCCCATTTTTTCAGTGAATTATGATGGACTTTAATTTCAAGGTCATCTTGTCTTTCTCAAGAATAAAATATAAAACCATATCATTTTTTTCTGCCAAGGCAAATATAGAGAACCATGCAGTACTTAATACAAACACCCATTTAAAATATGCCACAGGTTAAATACAAAGGTGCAGAAATGTTTTTGCTGGCCTAATTCATTGATTTCTGCAATTAGATAGAAGTCTTCTCCCCAACTTAGTCTAAGGAAGTCAGTATTGGTTGTTATCAAAAGTTATGTGGCATTAGTCTAAATTATTAGAAGACATGTTGAGAAAATATTCTTGATAAACATTGGTTGTTCTGATTCTACCTTAGGTGTTTTGTACCCCACTGAGTGTGTAAAATAATTTAAAAACTGCTCTGTGACACTCATGAGCATGTAGACTCACTATACCCAGTTGTGTATTGAACTAACTTACTCTTCTTCACAGCTGTGGCATGGTGGAAATGTTGAGGATGTTTAAATTAGGATGGGAGCTCAACCAACAAACCATATTCAGCCAATCCCACAGTGCCATCCAGGTCTGCCTTCCTAGAAGAGGAATGTGCATGAACCATCACACACACACACACACACAAAAAAAAAAAAGCAATTGAAAAGAAAAAAAGAAAAAAAAAAAGGATACATTTTAGTCACAGAAAACTTTGCATGCATACATGATGAAGTTACATGCAGCATTCATGCATCTACACCTTTTCCATATCTGAGTACTTCTTTTGTCCTCCTCCCCTAATCCACGTCTCAAAGGATTTATTTCCACATTTGAAGACTACATGGAGATTCCAACAGCCACCATCTTTCACTTTCAACCTGTTACAGGAGTAATCCTTCCATGCCTTTAAATCTGACATTTCCTTCCTGTGTCATACTGGTCTGAAGTCCATCCTGGACAAGGTTAAGTCATGACCCAGTAAAAGTTTTCCTATGCATGTACAAAGCACAGTTTTAAAATCTGAATGCCACACTGCTCTTCTGGGGTTACAAACAAGAGCTTTTTACAGGTGAGGAGAGAATACTTCTACCTTCCTACAAGCAACTAGAACTCATTTTTTTCCCCTGAGAGGGTAAAGAGATAATATTGCAATGCTGCTGTTCAGTAGAGAAAACTGGTTTTGGAAGTCACTCTTTGCATGTTTGTGAGAGAGAGAGGAAAGGAGAGAAAGGGAGAAAGAAAGAAAAAGAGAGAAAGGGAGAGAGACAGAAGGAAAGAGAGAAAGAGAGAAAGAGAGAAAGAGAGAAAGAGAGAAAGAGAGAGAGAGAAAGAAAGAAAGAAAGAAAGAGAGAGAGAAAGAGAAAGAAAAAGAAAAGAAGAAAGAAAGAGGAAGGAAGGGAGGATGGAAAAGAAGTGAGGAAGGAAGGAATGCCAGCAAATGTAATAGATAAGTATGTAAGAAATATAAAGGTAGTGCTGAAGTCAATGTTTTCTAAGCTTGTCTGTGTAAGGCATGCAGTATTTCAGAGATAAGACTAGTTCACTGCTGTTGATCAGATAAATGTTACAATTGACCTAGTTAGAGAAAAGACGAATTGTCAGGCAATTCCTAACTCCATTAATGGGTTAATAATTTTAGTATGCTATTCTTTTTTGAAAAGGCTTATTTAAATGTTTATCAGTTGTGCAAAGTGGAGCAGCACTGGAGATTCGCAAGGGAGAACTGATCATTGCCTATGCATGGAAGCGTTGTAGGAAGATTAAAATAACATTGAGTATATTCTGTAAATGAAGGAGAGAACTAAAAGAAGCCTCCAGAGTCCATTATAAATTTTAATAATACATCAAGGTAATGTAACTGAATAACCGATCTCTGAGGGAAGAAACACAACATTTGGCTAATATTACAATTTAAATTATGAAAACAAAAAGAGCTTTTAGTTAATCTTGTCTTTCTGCTTTTATTCTTGAGGCTCTTTTTTATTTTCCCTGAATCCAAAACACCATGTAAACAAATAAAAGTACGGGAGAAAATAAACAGTTTGGCATCTCAGTAGATTAATTAATGCGCTTCAGCCTTGGCACCAGTAGGCGAAAATTATGTGCATAAATAATATCACTAATTAAAAAGATGCAGATTAACATGCAAATAATGTTAATGAGGATCTGCAATTCCAGAGTGGATTCGCATAACATCAACAATTTAATGGGTTGGAAGGCTTGTGTTTGCATTACATTAATAAATTTCAAAGACCTTGCATAAAAAAGTTCTGTTGGAGCCTCTGTTTCCCACTTGTGAGTTGTAAATTCTGTGGGCAGTAGCAAACGCTCATCGGCAGATGCCAAAGTCATTATCTCAAAGACTGTTGAGATGGTGCCATGTGCCAGTGTGACCAGCTGTTGGGAACTGGGCAGTAGGCACTGCACTGTGCCAATTATTCATATTATTTGGGTAGTCTTGATATTTATTTAAACTGATTAATATTTTGTGCTCTGCATCTTGATCTGGAGGGAAATCATTTTAAGCAAGCAAAGTTTTAAAAAAAATCTTATTAGCCTTTGATGTGTCATGGATGGTTGAATGCATAATGGAATTGATTAAGCAGACATAATTTCTAACCATAGGCAAAAACAATATAAGATGTCTTTAATGATGTCATATAATGTTGAGATATAATATCACAGGATCAAACTCCAAATGAATCGTAATAACACAGATTTTACTGAGAAATGAGAACCGTTATACTGTGGTATCCTTTTTTCTCCTGAATTGGGGAATACTCCTCTGAGGACACTACTTACAGAAAGAGCAAAGGTTAAGAAAGATTAGAGAAAACTCGTCTTTGAATGCCGTGTAACTCTTCATAATTTTCTTTCCTATTCTATGATAATCATTATCTGTTCCACACCCAGACATTCTACTGTGGCTTTGAGGCACCACAACACGTGGGACAAAGCAATTTCCTGAAGATGGGGCCTTACAAGCATTGCCCGTCTGTGTAAGCTCTGTCTGAACAATTCAGTAATCTGCCTCTCACGTGTGTTCAACAAGGCTATTAGCTGCAAACAGTGGTAGAAACCAGGAGCAAAACTTCCACTAACTCAAAATGTTTCTTCACTCACCTGAGACTAAATAGTTAAAGATAAAAAGTATAATTTTGTATTTATACCTTTTCTGCCTCTCCAAGCAGCATCTAGACATTAAAACTGTTGTCAGCTAAGAAAAGTTTGCAAAGTGATTTAAAGATGAAGAGATTCAGATTAAGAACTTTGCAAAAACAAACAAAAAAAAGAGTCGTTTAATGGGTAGTATGTAAATACATGGTATTTAGCTTTCAGAATAATCTTGGAACATGGGAGTATTTTTCAAATCCAAATTAGTATATGGAAAAGTTAGTCATGTATATTCACACACAGACAAAAGAATCTGTACTTATTGTAGGCTTAAATCTTTATACAATTATTAAGTAACACTATTTTGACTGCAGATATTGTGTGGGTAATCTTTAGTTTTTTTAATATCTGCTGTATATACTCAGTTCAGGAATCAATATAATGCTCAAAGTCAACCAATATTTATCCAAACTGATATACACATTTTAAATAAAATACTGTCAGAAAGATTGTTAAAATGACTCTTATTATGTTTAGAGACTAATCAAATATGACTAAAACTAAAGCCCTCAGAAATGCTGAGCAGTATCTTGAGCTTGCGTTCACGACACACAGATTCTTGAGTATAAAAGTGAGCAATTCAACATGAACATTTCACAGATGTTTGAGGAATTCAGTTAGCTTTCCAGGGAAAAGGGAAAAAACACACCTTTGAAAGATTCAAAGTTGTGAAATGAAGAAGTCTGTACTTGAGTTCTGTTTGATCAGTGCATGAAATGATAATGAAAATTTTAGAAAATAATTACCCATGCCTTCCTTGTCTTCCAGTCTCGTCTGGTAAAGCAGCAACACATTGGGTACTAATGCGTATTGCTGCTTCCCAAGCCACCTCTATGCCCTAACTCCCTCAGACAGAAACTAGACTTAACATACTCACTTGCATGCAAACTTTGAAGCAAACAAGCAAAACAGAGCAAGTCCCAATAATGTTTCTTTAATTCAAGGTGCTGTCTTTCCTCTTTACTACTGCTGTCAGTGGAGCAAGTAGAGCTTAGTTAATAGCTCGATTGCTTAAGGGATATGCCTCAATACTTCCTAAGAAAGATTTAGCATAAAAGTGTGAATATGATGTAGTCTTCATGAAGTTATTTCCAACTTGTCCTTTGTTTTTAGAATGCCCCAGGGTACTGCTGGCTGCCATTTAAAGTTGTGGCCCCTTTAAGGTTCTTTTATGCTATAAAATGGGTATGCACTGTCCTAACATGGCATACAGACCCAGTCTTTGGCTGCTGAAAATTTTGGAACCACTGGTGGAACAACTTTTTCCTCCTTTTTTTTTTTTCCCTTTGAAATTGCTATCCTAATTAACACCCTCAGAACAGATGTATCACACTCCAGTTTTTACCAGTTCACTTTTTCTACAACCTATTTAAACTACCTCCCCAACCCTCCATAAAGTGTGATTCAAATTCCTCTATATTACCCAGGTGTAAGTACTTTCTCATCAACATATACAGATTTTTCTGTTTTCTGTTTTACTGATAGTTATTTTGTTACTATCTATGTCCTCTTGGATTCTAAAAAGAGTTACATAGGAAAATAGTAGTGATGTTTGTGACTGCTCAGCTATACAAATAGCTCTTTAAGTATGTTACACGTATTCGTAAATCCATAGTCACAGAAACAAGCACCACTACTTTTACTGAGGGAATATCAAAGCTGTCAAGACAATGTCAGATGTCAGGAAATGGTAAAATGCAAATAAAGGGAAACCTTATCTCTGCCACTTCAACTATGATTTTTTGTTATTTCTGCTCTGCAATTAAAATACTTACATATCCATAAAACAAATAAAATATTAATAGTCTGGCATAACTCTGAGAATAACAGTCTTTACTATAGTCAAATTAATTGCAAAGACACATGGAATGAGTATTTTATCCAGTCTTCCATTTTTTTAATGAATATAATACAGCTATTTAAGAGTTAATAGCTTCATAATAGGTGATCATCTTATTGCTCCATTGCAAGGGTTATAATACTTAAGCAACATGAATAAATCCATAAAATATTAAATATTTATCTCTAAAAGATGAACTCTTGTTATGTACCTAGATTTAAGCCCCTGTTGAAGCCATGCCATTGAACATGGGAATGGACAAAGAGGTAGGTCCAAACCATTTTTCTCCTGATCCTAGGACAGAGCTGGTTCAAATATGACTGGAATATGAATCAAATCTCACAAATAGGTGCTTCAATTTATCTAGGTAGGACTGGCTTCCTAGTGGCCAGTCCACTAGGTGAGGACTGCAGCATTTGGATTTCTGTACTCATTTTTCTTGTCGTGCTACATAATTACTCAGAGCTGTGATTGAAGAAATACAAAATATTCTTACAGCATTGAGTAAAACTCAGTGTCAATTAATGTAAAGTAATGTGGCCAAATGAAAATTTTATTCTATTTATACCTGCAATCTGCAAGGCTCTCTAAAACAGGTATTGCCACTCTGGAAAGGGACATATATACCAGTCTCTAAAACTACAGTTTAAACATTCAGCAGAAGTTAAAAAGACAAATCTAAATTTTAGGAAAGAAAGTGAAACTGAAGACATCATAAACATAACACTAAGAAAATGCATTGTGAAACCATGTCTTGAGTATTTCACACAGCTCCAGTCATTCAGTTTCAAAATAGCCACAAGAAAACTAGAGAAGGTAAAGAGCAGGCAGAAGTACCATAATTCCTATAACATGAGAAACAGAATAAAGTAGGGTAAAGATGGCTAAACTGTGAGGATGTTATAATCCTGAAAGCCATGAAGGTAATGAATAAGTTATTCTCTAGATCTGATAAGAACAAGACATGACCATGGTAGAGTTGACAGTGAAATTAGTAGACACAAAGTAAAGAAAGGTTTTTTTGTACCACATGAAATGATGCAATGGAATCACTTATCACAGAAGCCCAAATGTATAAATGTTTTCTGAAAGGCTCAGCAACCTGCTAAGGGACAGGGCCATCTCACCTGCAAAGCCAGACAGTCTACATAGAAGACCCTGCTCTAAATAATTAACACTTAAGCAATTTTTCTAGCTTGGAAGGTATACCAGGGAAATTGAATCTATTTGCCTGATACCTTCTGATCTTTAACTATGTGCTACTGACCACTCTTCAAGGAAAACACGAAAAAAAACCATCTTTGGTCATAGCATAGAATAAAACATATCACAAATTACTGCAGAACGACTTAATTAGAAAGCAAGGACAATTGCATCAAACCCATGAACTTCACAATTGTTTGCCAGGTTTGTAAAAGTATTCCTATTTCTATAAGCCTAATAGTTTAGAATTTAAATTTCTGTTGTATATAAGCAGACAGATAAATATAAGGCTATTATGCCAAGCTGCTGAGTGACTTATCCAACCAAGTATCACATTTTAAGCTAGTATAGGAAATAGATCATTTTTTTAACAATAAAATCAAAAATATAGAACAGAATATAGAACATAAATCCAGAATAAGGAACATAAACCATTGACTATAGAATGTAATGTGCCGTGTATGAATTTGAGGGCAGTTTCCTATGACTGCACAGTCTTCATTGCCATGGAGTTATGAAAACAGGACTGGGGAGGCTCTGAGTGTTCACACATTTAAATTAAAGCAGAGGAAATTATATCTGTGTTATTCCTTGCAGGTGTTTGCATACCAATAGTGAGAACCCTCCAGAGATATATTCCAGTGCCTTAGTAGTACTGAGTGTTTTCCTGGTGCCTAACCTAAACCTGCCTTGCCATAAAGTATTTTCATTGCTGCGTGTCTTATCTATGAGGCACAAGAACAGTTTATTCTTTTCATCTCTATACTTCAATGTAGTTGAACACCTATCACATGTCCTCTTGGTTTCCTTTTTCTAGACTGAACAGTTCTGACACTTTCAATATCCTTGCTGTCCACTGTCTCAAAAGAAAACTAATATGAAGAGTTTAGAAGGGCACAGAAAGTCTCTTTCTCAGAAGAACAAAAAAACCCCCAAAAAAACAGAGAAACGATCAGATGCAACTTTACATCTCTAAATCACAGCAACTATTGTGCTTGAGCACTTCCTCTGTGAAAGGCAGTTCTGGGAGGCAACAGAGCTGCTCTTTCCCCCAGGAGAAACTCAGCAGTTAGGGTAGAGAAATGTAGCTAAATGGGACTCATTGCTAAAGGTCCCTTCTGTTTTGATTAAAACACTAGGGGCTGACAGTCTTTTGTCTGCGGTAAAGATCATACAGTTACTCTCATCTATGAGATTTCAACCACTGGAAATAGGAAAAAACCAAACCCCCAACAAAACAAACAAAAGCCAGCGTTCATTTCTGGGTGCTGATTAGTCATGAATAACAAGATACTAATAGAGACTTGCTCTACCCTCCTATATGGGCAGACAGAAATTACTTCCATTACTTACCCTTCACCCCACCCAAACCATCCACCTTAAACTTGTTGCTTAATACCCTCCCTCTGCCCACTCACTTGTGAAATGAAACTACACAAAGAAAATCCCTATAAATCTCATATTTTTATACAATAACCTTGTTCCTGAAAGACGGGCAGAGCAGTTTTACTCTAGGTGTTCAAGAATATTTTTGGTTTACATTCTCTAACTAGTATAGATGTCAGACTCAGATCAGCTGCACAATGGGTGAAGTTTCCAGCCCCCTCCATGCCCCTAAGACATGGACATATGAAAGAGAGCTGTGAGGTTTTGGGTTGGATACATATACATTATATCTATAGGTATAGGTATATGGGTATATACATATGGGTAGCTAGAAATGCATATAAAACACATGGCATACACTATATATATATATGTATATCATACATGAGGAAAAGAAGTTGGACGTTCTTTGGTTTCAGCTCCTTCTGAGGGTTTCAGGGATGGAGTAGAGGCAAATAAAAGAATATAAAAGTAGGAAAAACTGAAAAATGCTTGTCCCATTTCATTTTAAAATGTAACTATATACATATGCAAGTCTTATTAAGGCTGAAATTTTGCATATAACTATGCATTTAATTTTTAAAAATAAATAGATACAAGACCTGCTACTAGATGCAATCTCATTTTCCTACTTCCTGGGAAACTTACTGTTCTGACTGTTGACAATGCATTAACATAAAGCCCAAAATAGACCTTTAGATCAGCTTAGGTCACTTGAAAGGAAGCTGAACAAGGGGCTTCAGAATGAAGAATACTGTTGAACAAATCTTGTTCAAACTAAAGGATGCTCAAGTTACCTACTTCAGTCTTCAGAAAACAATCTTAGGAGTTCCTAGTAGATGGTAGTAGCTTCTCAGGAATAACGTTGACTAAGTCAATAAGGAAGTGTGAGACTGGTGAAGGAAAAATTTGGGGCAGCCTTGAGGGAATAGTATCTTTAATAAAACTTGAATTTTTTTAGAATACATTTGCTATCTTTTGGGTATATTCTTTCCATATTCTGTTGCCAAAAAATCAAATTACATCTAATGTAGTAAGGGATTTTTGGAGGTTTTTTGAGGGCCTGTACAGAATGACATCTTAAAGTGAAGAGGACATTTCCTAATTGACAATTGATTCTGAATATAAACCAGCTGCAAATGAATGGGGAGTAGAGATACTCATGGGCTTTTTAAATCAGAAATCAGAGTAAACAGATCAGGAGAGTTCTGTTTGTTGTTTGTATTTTAGGAAAGCACTGGATTTGCTTTAGGAGGCTTTGATTTCAGCCCATTATCTGAGCTGTTATTCTGGCAAGAATAGAAATTTTAAGGGACATCCCTTAGAACAGTGAGAACATTTCTGCAGCTTGTCTATCTATGCCTACCCTACCCAAGAGCAGGAAAATCATAGTCTGGATAATTTAGATAACGGCTGAATTATATTGGAAATTAGTTTGAAATCTCCTGTTTAAGAGAAAAAAAGACAAACAACCAAAGCAACAACCTTTTCTCCTTGGTTTGATTGTTTCTCTTTTCTTTCTCACCTTTGCACACAATGAGCATGTCTTTTTGTGCCTGATTTTTTTTGCAGATTTTTACCAGAAGATTCACCCTATATTATTTCCTCAGTAGTTCCCAGTAGTAAAAATGGTCCTAATAAAAACAGGTCTAAATCCTACACAGGTATGCTGATAACTGATTAACTGTTTCCTTGCAAAGACAGGCTTTCTTCTTGTTCTTTGCCTCTCAGTTCTTCTGTGAGAAAGCTGAATGATGCTGAGGGCAATACAATCACCTTCTTAACCACGAGGGACAAACCCTGTGCTTTCCCAACCACGCCAGTAAGAACAATCCTGTCTCTGGAGCTCAAGGTACCAAGACTTGGTGGGATCCTTACCACACTCACAGGTGGCTAGAAATCCTGTGGGAAGATAAGGGAAAATGGAAAATAGATGGGAAATTTATGGAATAGTGAGCAACTCCAACAATAACAGAACAAGTTCCCTCTTTCCTTCTATCTTTCTCTTTCCAATGTGTGTTGTTTTGAGTGCAAAGTCATACTGTGAGGAAGCTAGGCCATATAGATATTCAGAATGTTTTTTTCTGAAGTCTCTTTTACTTGTTCCTGAAATTCAGAAATGCCTTGGGCTGTCTCTTTGCTAGGGGAATCATACTTCTACCGCCGTAAAACTGCATGACTACAAAATTGAGAAGTCATCAGTAGTCCAGGCTTACTCAGGGCAGGGACCTTTATGAGGACCAGAACTTGATCTTCACCAATATTACATCTTTTAAGAGCTAGAATCAGGCTATGTACAATTTTAGAGCGATCATCTTTGCTCTCATTTAAGTAGGTAATGAGTGGGCTGCATAAAATACTATGTATTCTCATGGTCAATTTCACAAATACCGTTGTAAAACACATCACAGACAATAGAGATTAATACTACTGCTTTCAATATAATGGATATTTATTTGCTTCCACAGACCCATACATTGTATCACTAAAGAACTTGACTGATTTTTTTCTTTCCAAACATTTCCAATTATATCTATATCATACTAAATGATGCAGCTTACATCTCTATACAGAAAGGTGTCATGACCAAGTATTTATTGCTGACAAATATTAAAATGGGTAAGATAAAATTCAGACCAAAAATATGTGAAAAAAAGTTATTGTTGCAAAAGCAAACAATTATAATCAGGAAATGCTGTAATTGAGGCTCCTTAATAGTGGAGTGATTAAATAAGCTCCAGAGAGAAAGCACAAAAAGTTTTATTATATGATAATGACATATCATCACTAGTTGGCATGTTGGAGAAAATTGTTTCAGTTGAATAAAATATATTTTATGCTTGTTTCTTATTATGGTAATACAATAGAGGCACTGTGTCAGTATTGCCTTACCAAGTTCATACTAACAAGAAGTTTAAACACTTATTTCTTTCAGATATCCTTGAAATGAAAATAAACAAAATGCAGAATATTAAATGCTATGTCAATGTTTTCATGGAACGTCTTTGAAAAATAAATTAATATAGAAAGAATAACAGACTACTTAAAAATTTCCTGACTGTTAAGTGCCAGATGCTTTCTGTGTACTGATTTCTGTAATTTTTTTCTACTTCCATGGTGTGAGATCTTTGGAAAGAAAGCCCAAACTCTTGGATTTAGGAGGGATACAGGAGCAGTTTGAAATGCGGACAAATTTTGGAATTAGATTTAATTTAAGGACTTTTTCATTTTTCCTTACTTTCCAGCTCATTGCCTGTACTACTAACTTGTCTTGCTCCCTATTTCTTAGTAAGAATTTTTTCGAAGCTTTTACATTTTTGCTTCAGCAATACTTCAGGAAAATATGCTGATGAACTATTCTGCTAACAGAATGTCAGTTTCAGAAAGAAAGAAGGAAATTCCTTTCCTCCTCTTTTATAAATTATGATGTACATCACATGTATATCACAACCTTTTCGGTTTGCTTTCCGGGCAGATTGATGAAGTTTCACGCAGACTGGCATGATTTACTGCCAGCTGTTGCTATGTCCTTTACAAAGTGGGCAGTACTGGGAGACACCACAGCATCTGATCTGAAAGCTTCATGCATATTTTCTGTTTATTCTTGCCTATGACAATGTTATACATTCCTGGTATAAATTTATATTACAGCAATAATGAAGTTCTTAAATATTACATCCCAAGAAACCACTCTGAGCTATTCTTTCTAAATTCCTAGCATGAAAAGCCAGTCATGCATGCAAAAAAACCAAAAATATTATTTCTTTGGGCTTGAAAAAGATCATAGTAAGGCAGGTGTGACTATGCCATTCATTTAATTTTTAATTCTGAAAAACTGACTTTTTATTGCTATCAAGTTCACATTTATGTTGTTTTGATGATCTTTTCGTAAGGACAGAGTGATCATTTTCTGTTAATACTAATTCTCTCGGATATACCATAGGATACAAAAATGTGGAACTTCACGAACAAGTTATATTTTTTTATTTGTTTTTGTAAGTAATAGAATTTAACCTCTCACTATATTAAAACTTCTTTCTATTTTTTTTTCTTTATCCTTCCTTATACCCACAATCTTTATCTTCTCATTTGAGCCAGCCAAAATCTGTACATTAGGTTTCAGTCGTCTAACTCATGAGAGCAAACTCTGCATGTGCTGTATTTTCACATTCTTCCAAAATGTACTATAGAAAAGTTTATAAAAAAATAAGAAAATAAAGAAATAAGGATGACTATAGTAAAAGTTGCAATTCTTTTAAAAAACTAGTGTCTCAGGATAAACGACATTTTATTAAATATTGCCTTCATTTGAATTCATAATGGCAGTAAGCAATTCTAGCTATCTTCTGTAATTAGCACAACCTAATCTGTAGATAAATACCTATTATCCAAGATTCTATAAAGTATAATTAGTATGCTTTATTGTATAAAATTTTACATTTTATGTAGTAAAAACATTAAAAACTGCACAAAATCAACGTCAACTACCAAAAAAAATTGAGAAATAATCCGAGATCATGTCACCTCACTGTTGTCACTAGTTCATGAGTCTTTATAGTTTTTTCAATATGTTTAATATAATGTGATAATGTAAAACTGAAAAGACTCAAAAGTGCTCTCTTGGGACTCATTCCAAGCCCTTTTTCTTTTCCTTTTTCATCATCCATTCTTTCTGAAGCCCCTGGGACAAACACTTTAAAACAATCTGCGGTGGTGTGATTTATATTTATATACCTAATGAAGCCTATTTTAAAATAATTATTCTGATTTAATTTAAATAACTCCCTACTGCTATCCTGCTAGGGATGGTCAAGGGAAATTGTTGTATACTTTACGATTAATTGTAAATCTGTGGTTGGCTAGGACACACAATAACGTCTTGGCAACAAGACGACTCTTTTGCATCTGTGTTCTTTTCTGGGTGTATTTTATCACTTCTTACACCCAGTGATAAATAAATAAATAAACTGTTTAAGTTCAGTTCAAAAACATACAGGATTACGTTTGCAAGTGATGGAAGCAAGAAGCATTTGCAGTGGTCAAAACTGTATGCAAAAGGATTACATAGAAGAAAATCATGCCAGGAAAAATATAACACCAGCAAGATTTATTTAGGCAAAAGAATGCAGAAATAATTATTCACAGAGATAAGAAAATATAAAAATTTTGGCTAGAGACAACCACAAAAATGGGAATGAATAAGATTTAAACAAGTCCTTCACCAATTTTCCTGACTTATGGTAACTTAGCTGGCACAGTATCATGAGGTGGTTTTGGCTACCCAGATATAGCTGGGTATTAGTATATCCCCAGATACACATATGAGTAAGACCACTTCATGTTCCACAGATGACTCACTGCTAGGAGTATAAACTATGAGTTCTATTAGGCATTAAAAATGCTGGAAAAGACAATTGAAGAATACAGAAAAAGAAATTATTTTGACTGTGTGAAGGAAAGGCATCACAGGATATATCATGAAACAAGCAGTGCTCCCTAGTCCATGCCAATGGATTTGCTGTTCTTTTCTGAAATATCAACTAATGCTTTGCTGCTGCTTCACAATACTTATCACAAGTTTGGCATTAAGCATTCTAATAAATAAAGCAAAAATTTTTGTTCAAAATTACAAACACTTAGTACTAGACATGGAAGTCCTGAAAACACTTGAATAATAGTATCTTCAGACAGAATTTATCTTTAAGATGAAATGTTCTTATTACGCACTGAATGACAGTAGTCCACCATCTAAGGAATTATTACTTGCAAATGTCTTTACTAAAAAATCTTTGATGTTAAAAGAAAAGTTTAAAAAAAAATAAAAGATTGGGAAAGTTTAGCTCTTTAAATAAATCCTAATCAGGGTTGTTTTATTTATATATATATATTTATGTATTTATTTATTTATACTTATATCTATATCTATATATATATCAGAATGGTTTTATTTCTGAAACAAAGGGTTCTGTGTATCCATTTTTTTCAATAGAGAAATTAAAGGCATGAAACCTGGGTATTTTCTTAGTGTAATTTGGTTTATATACAATAATACAAAAGCACATGCCTCCATTAGGTATCCTTGTTGCCCAGTCAAAGACATTTTTTATTGTGGAATTGTTTTGACTGATCAAATGTAGCACTGATGGAAAAGCAGGAGAATGGCAAGGCATTTAAGAACTTAAGGAGCAAGTGTAAAACCATCATGGGATGACATTATTTGCAAAATTAAATCCATGCAAAGGCTTTATGCACATGATGTTGGAAATGATGACAGTGGGCATATGCATGACCAATGGAAAATTCCACCAGAAACTTCTTCACACAGAACTCCAAGTAAAGTGTTAACAAAAATCTGAAAAGATACAAGAATGTTGTAGAATTTGGAGTAATGATAATATAGAATGATCCTCATAATTGAAACAATCTTTGCAGGACCAGACTAAGCTCAGAAAAAGCTGTACAAATGCCCACATATCTCTAGGATGAATGGAACTGTGAGCAGAGGAAGATTTTTTCATTGCTTGTACATTTACTCAGGTAAACCTGCTGTGGTCATCCAAAAGAAAATGCCTGACTGAGTTCAATCCATTGGCTACCTCCTTAGATCTTTTTGCTTTAAACAGACAGAGATGCCAAAGAGAGAATAGATGCAGATCTCTGTGAATAAAAATGGTGTTTGCTTTGTTAGGAATGGCAAACAAAGCAAGATGTGTTGACAGCAGCAACAAATGTGTACAGAGACACCACATATTTTGAAATGGAAGGCAGATGGGTCAGCACAGTCATTTACACAGACGTATTACCTTCACTTAATCTCTGCCTCACACATCTTTGCAACCTTCGTCCTAAAACAGGGGTGTTACTAACATGGCAGCTCATTGGTCTTTAGAGAAAGTTGGTCACCTCAGCAATCTCTTCTGCTCAAATCCTGGGAAACCACTCCCAGAATAAGTTTACTGTAGGGGCTAGTATAAAAGTGGCTTTTGCCAAAACTCCTCTCCCAAGAAAGGGTATGAACACAAATCCAGCAACAAGCAGTGAAATTTTTCTCCTAAGACAGCATTTGCTGACCAAAAACCACACTTGTTCAATACAGTGACTGTTTTCTTGATAGAGATTATACGGAAGAAAGGGGACAAGAGTCCCCTCAGGTCATTAATTCCTGCAACTACTTCTACTTGAAATCTATTTTAAAGAAAATACAGAGTTGTTAGAATGTCAGAATTTAAAGATTTACTTGACATAGGTCAAAAATTAGCGTGATTTCAATTCAAGACCTTTTAAGATTTAATAGCAATAGTAAGTATAGGGTCCTAGTAATTATTATTTTTTAAGGCAAGCAAAGCTCAGAAGAATTAGAAATCAAAGACAAATATACGGCAATGGTATGAAACACTAGGAAACAAGCTAGAAAGAGAGAGGAGATAAAGCATGAATGATGGTAAAAAATTGTATAAATGAATTTGAAAGGTAAGTTAAATGTAAAGCTAACTTTCAACTGAATTAATTCTGTTTAGAGTTAACATCTGCCCTGTGTTTTTTGGAATAATATGTATCTCCTGTGTATCTCCATACCATGAAGCTACTGTCAAACCAGAGGGTGTGCAGAAAACAGCAGCAAAAATAGTTAGAAAAGAATTGACTTGTGAGAAAGGTTGACTCATCGGGCAGCCAGTATTTAGAGTCCGTAATTAAGGGTGCAGCCAGCTCCTGCAGCGAAATCTATTTTTCACCCTCTTAGAAATTTAGATAGAAAAACTAGCCTTGTATGAAAATAAACAGAGCTTCTTTTAAGATCACTAAAGGTTTTATTTTCTTTTTTTTTTCCCAAACAGGAAAAATTTTTTTGCACTACAGGTCAGTCACTTACATGAATATGATATTACAGTTATCAGCTGCTGTCATAAATGATCATCTTGTTTTTAATAGTCACAATCAAGCACTTATTGAAGGCTTGCTAGGGCTGCTAGTGAAAACTTCTGTATTTGCTTTGCTAATGCTTCCTACTTTGCAGATTTACTGAGACTTCTTTTAGCAGCCTAGGCACATTCATGTTTTATTGTCAGACCTTGGTAAGAGAAAAAAAAAAATTGGAGAAATGCCTTTTCCTTGTTCCAGGAAGTTAGTTTTCACTGAAAAAGTCAGAAAATATTAAAAATTCAACTTCTTCAGTGTTTCATAGTGGAAAAATGGATAATCTACAGAGGTTCTGCCATGTTTGTACTGGTGTTTGGGAAAAAGAATCTCTTCAAGTTGTCCTAGCAATGCAAATGAGAGAGGTGCATGAGAGAGTCATAGAAACAGGGATCTGAAGCTTACAATTAAAAAATCTGTGATGGGTCGTTTCCACCTACTATTGAATGGGGAACTTGATACGGGAGCACTTAAGAGAGTTTGTGTTCACCTGGCTCATTAGTTCTTACCAAAACAAAACCTACCCCACAACATCTAGAAAATTACAAGTTCAGATTGGTGGTAGTGGCTTTCTATTTCAAAAGGACTAGGTTTCAAATGTCTGCTTCCAAAAGGATTTCTCCATTGACATTGCATAATTATGCATATTTAGATTCTTCCTACACTCACTATATATATTCCTTCTGACATACCTACAGGATAGGTGGTAAATCAGAATTAAAAAAACAAAGCTCCTACTTACTGGCCTGTTGTGTTCTGCAGGTGCTGAGCAAGAGACTTTTGTAATCCGTGCATGAGATGCAGACAGGGAATGACATAGGACTTAACAGGTGGCCTGAAGCAAGATAGGCTGAAGCACAAGGGTTAGAAAATTGAAGGTCTACACTAACTTTCTGGGGAAAGAAATCTTTCTGATTTCAAATCCAGTGATAATGCTGACCATGAAGTTGCGGGAAAAATATGTGCTTGCCAGGCTTTTACAAGAACCTGATGGGTTATAACTACCCTTGAGTCAGGCTTTTGCTCTGCTGCTATACTGGCCATAAGGCTCTAGCAAACACTCTTGAGGAAGTACAGTCATCATGTGTCTCCACATTACCAGTAAGCAAAGAGATTCACCCAGTCCACTTCAGGAGCATCTTTTAAGGTTTGTAGTTACTTCATGATCTGTGTCAAGAATATATTATTTTGACAAGTCTAGAACAGCTTCCTGATCATTCTTCTTCAGACATGAAACACCATGTTTTCACTTCACATGAAACAGTCAGGTTACTCCATCCTGACTTAGTTAATTGGCAGAATTAAAGAATAAAACAATATTTTTCCCTGCTTAAAAAACAAGCATAATCAAAAAACTAGGTTATTCTAACTAGCCAGGACTTTCTTTGGCTGCTTCCTGCACAGTTAGTGGTTCTAACATTTCGCAAACTTTGACTCAGCTCTCCCCTTCTTTAAAGACATATCCTACATGCCTACAACATTTTTTGCAATTTCTTCTTTTGTACCACATGTGTTTCGAAAGACGGATGTTCTTTCTCTCTCTTTTGAGTAGAAAATGTAAGATAAATGGACAGGACTGAGTCACTGTATATGCTTCTCAATTCCAAGCTATGGTCTCCAATGATATTTATTTAATGCTTCATGAGAGTTTGTTTACAGTTCATGCTGATGGGGCACTTCGGTGTCACATGGAGTAAGTCAAAGTTACATTCTTTTCTTCTCACCATTCTTCCATTTCTCCTGGATTTCTTAATTTCCAAATTTTATTAAAAAGGTGAAATCTATTCTCTAGTATATGAATATCTACCATGATTATATACTGATAATATTGAAAATAGATACAAGGTTGCATTATGATATTTATTTATTTTTCTAAAGGGTGCAAAACTCAAAATAAACTCTGAAACTCCACATACAATTTGCAAAATACATTAAGGTATTGCTGCTTATATCTTATATTAGACTTGCCACTGGTATGTAGTTGCACTACTGTAAGGTAAAATAGCAACAGCCAAGTTTTGACTGCAAAGGACCTTTATTTATCCCTGATGGCAGGCTTTAACTGGCCAGTCAGACTTTTATGAAAATACAATCAAATACAGCCAATTCTTGAGCAGTCATACATTTTGCCAAAGCTTTAAAAATAAGTTTAAGCTCCATATAACTGAATTTTAAAATGAAAAGAATAATAGACTATTAAATATGCCAGTGATTTATACTTAAATTATATTCCATGCTAAAAAAACCACTACTCCCCAAAATATTTTTTACTATTTTTTTCCATGAAATATTAGTGAGGGTTTCTTTGTAGTTCATACAAAAAAATGTTCCAACATTTGTTGATGTTTTACTGTTTTGGTTTTTTTTAAGCTGAATCCATGCTCCTAAGCATTATCTGTTGGAATATGATATTTTCAGAAAAATGCCTGCTAGAAAGTTTAGACATGGTAGTTCAACTGTAAGCTTCTGGGGACATCCATGTTGTATTATGTTTGGCTTAGAATGAGCAACTCCTGCTAGATTCAGCAAAAATAAAGCACAATGACCTCTTCAGCTGGACACTTCAGCAGCTGGTCTATAACTTAAGGAGAGTTTTGCTTTACGCTTTTTAAACTGTACTGGGGATTGAATAGACAACATATAAAAATATGACAGGAAGATGATGGATTATGGGTCATAAGTCTCATTTCAGCCATACAAATAAAACATCATGCTTGTGTGTTATGATAATACATTTAATGGACAGAAATTAACAGATGTTGATTGCATTCTAGTGTGCACAGCATACCAAAAATCACAGAGGAATGTTTAAAGGATTGTAAAGAGACCATGCCATTGGATGCCTGTAAAGCAGAGTGAAAGTAGCAAAACCACAGGAAAGAGAGTTTGGTAGTTGTCTGGCTTTGGTTTAATCGTTCTTCTCTGCCAAATGCAGTCATTACAGTGTAACAACAATTGTATGCTTTTTCTGCCCCTTCCTAAGCAATACTTTATAGCTGTCAAAACATTAGGTTGTGGCAACTCTTTTTAAAATAAAACTTCAAGACAAACTAGGGAAAAAAGTATGAATGAAACTCTGTAGTTCAGCGCCATTCAGAATTCTATAAATTATCCAATATAACATATAAAAGCACCAGGATCTGGCCTTGCTCAGTTACAAGTTGGAACAAGCTTTTATACATGATACATATATCCACGCAAAGTGAAATGCAGCTTCATACTAGAACTACCTTTTTCTATATTCAGATGTAAAAGCTAGATTTACTTTGCTAAAAGAAAGAGTTATGTGTACAGTATGTGTTGAAATCCACCTTAACCCGTTTTCCAGTCAGGTAAGATTTATTTTCAGGAGCCTATGAATCTGTCAATTTTAGCATTCTATCAACCTTCACTGACTTTTAAAATTCTTTATTTCCATATGGGCCTATTTGCCAGTTCTGCAATGTGATTTAAAACAAAAAACATGGAAGCACCATAGTGACTGTCCATCTCCATTAATTCTTATACCTCCTCACAATGGTAGATCAGCATGAAGGGAGTTCCTCAAAGTGTTAACTATAACAAGGCCACTAGAGAGTTATTAACAGTAGAGACTTACTTTAATTACCTTTTCCCTTTTTTTTAAGCTTTCTGTGAGAAATATCTGAATCACAGAAAAGCTCAAATAATCACTTTTGATCTATATGTTTCATTTTCAGATGTCAATTTTCATCTTCTCCCAATGTCCCCAGTGAAACAATTTGGCAGAAAGCTGCAGGACGTGATATTGTGGTATTGATATTTATCCGAGATGGCAGCCAAAAGTTATTGGAATAGGTGAGCATTTCAAGTCCCACTAGATTCTTTCCATACTTTGGGAATACCACAGATATTTTGTGATCCGTTTTAGTTATTTCAAGTACCTACAAGTTGTACCCATACATTTTAAAATGATCTTTTGGAAAACTGGAAAGACTGCACCAATTTGTATTAAGATCTGAACAGTGGCTATGAGACTTTGTGCACTGTTTTTCATTTGAAGTCTTAGATCCTATTAGGATCACAATATTTTTCTAGTATCTGCAAAATTTTTGTCAGCATGGAGGATCTTGTGCAGAAATCTATCCAGAGAAATGTAGAGGAGCCATGTTCAACACACACCAAGGGATGTGCAATAATGGATAGATCTGTGGAACATCTTGCCAAAGGAAATTTTGGGTACTGAAGGTTTACAAGATTCCAAGGAGAGTCGATTAATCTCATGGAAGAAGTGTGTTGAGTATTGGGTGTAGAGAGAAGTCATATTCAACTCAGGATGGCTTCTGAGCTGCAAGTAATCAGAGGCTTGAAGTCTATTCAGATGAAATACCATACCATACCTTTTCTTTCCCCGCCTGTTCATACTGTTGTGAAGACACACATTTTTGGTCATTGCAGGAAAAAGAACTCTCCTTCAGATGGAATTCTAGTCTCATTTGGTACAGCCATTCTTTACACAATTCTCTGCTTTTCATTTGACATAGACTATTTCCTCAATGCCATACTCTGCATTGGAATGATCAATTCATAGGAGAAAACTTTTTCACTTCCCAGAATTTTGTCTTCATTATGTTAACAAGTTAATGTGTATGATTTGCTGTTCTTTAGAGAATTTCCAAGCAGTGTAAGATCTTAGGAGAGGCACTGAGATGAGGTATATTGAGATTGATGCTTTGTTCCTCTACCCATAGAAACTTTTTCCAGATTTGTTGCTGATGCATCTACTTTGAAGTAATTATTTCACAGAAGTTGTTGTAAAATAAACAAACATTGTAATATGCAAATAAAATCTGTCTGCAAATACAATTGTGAAATTTTAATGATCTATCTATCAGTTTTAGGTATTTTGTACTATGCTATAAATGGTAATTTGAAATTTGTTAGCTTTGCATGCATATCTAAGTTTAAAACTATTCGATCTCTGTTTAAACCCTTTGGAATAACAAATAAAGAAGGAAAAATCTATTAAATGTCATAAGCATTCAAAATCTTCCCTAGATTTTAATTCCTTATTTTGAGTCATTTTTACTACGGAAGTCAGGCCCAATGACATGCACTATGCTCTATCTCACAGTTGACAATTCATTGCCATCAAAATCATAATTGTTAAAAAAAAGAAAGATTAAACATTTTACTCTAGAAGTAATACATAATGTCATATACCTATTACTAAGAAGGCCCATCTTCTATGACCAAAGAGAATAACCTGATTTGAACTAGAAGAACTGAATAGAATTGTTAAACAATCCTTTGCATTTTAAGCAACATTTAATTAGAAACACACTTTAACCACCAAAATGATAAAAATCCAAGAGATTAAAATTTGAGTGTCAATTATCATAAAATTCATCATTGTAATTCTTATTAAAACTCAGTGTTTAGATAGGTAATGATTTTATAATATGGCAATTTGCATAAGGAGCCCTGAGATGGCTTATTATTTCGATCCTACACAATTACAATTCTAGCTCCATACATCAGAGCTCTTAGCAATGTAAAATCACTGTGCTAATTAATAAGCCATTTACTGACTGTAGCTAGTTATGGTGGTCCTGCAGCTGACCTTACGGAAGATGAGCCATCTCTGAAGTGCCTGTGTGTAACTACAAACATAATGATGTGCCAGGAGGGAATCATTAAAAATAATTTACACAAGCCTTCATTTACAAGATCTTTTGATAGCATGCTTCCCCGGTGTTTAGATCCACAGTGCAACCCCTACCATTTGGAAAGTGCCAAGCAGGAGAGTGAACGAGGATACCTAAGTGGTTAATTAAGAGCCATTCGGACGCCACGAGAGCCTCCTGAAAAATCCCTCTGATGTCTGCTGTGTCAAATGTCTCTCACAGGCAAAACCACAAGAGGTAGCTGCCATAGCAGGCTAATTATTGGGGACCAGGAGCAGCTGAGAGTGGCCTGTCACTGAGGCTTGCTGCGAGCACCCAAGCCCAGAACTGAGCAGAGCAGCTTTTGTGTCATTGGACTTGAGAGAAACAGCAGAAATAAGGCACTGTGATAATCAGAGGTGATTGCATAAGCCATAAAAGTGTGCAGTTGTAGATGAAATTATTCACTTGTGCTGTTTGATGCATTTTGTAACTTTCTACACTTTACTGTTATTCCATCTCCAACGTGTTTTTTTAACACTTTCATTTTGAATGCTTTTAAGAAAACAATAACTTATAAAGGCCTTATAGGGCTGAACAAAGATTTCAAAAATATCGAAGGTAATTTTTATGACAAAAAAATAATTTCAAGCTGCATAAAGAGAACCAAAAAACCCACATTCAATCACACTACAGCATGAGACTACAGCAGAAAATATGCACATACACACAAGACAGTCCTCTTATTTCAGTACAGTCAGAACAACTAACAAGACTAAAAGAATATGTCACTGCCTTCCTCACAGCAGTGAGATACTAACATCATGAAAACACACAGCTCATGATTTATTTCTCCTTCATCCAAGTCCCTGAAAGGTGGAGGAAGAGAGCTGCTACCTTGTGTGACATTTTATTAGTTTAGTGGCATTCTATTGGTTTACTGACATACACAGGATTTTCCAAATCGGCATGGGGAATGTGCCTTTTTCCCAGCTTCTCTGTCCGTTATGAGGCCAAGAGCAAGTGGTTTGTGCCCTGAGCATGCAGACACTTTCTGCATCTCTCTGATACCTTATAAGTTTATTTTCTGAGGTGCCTTTCACAAGTGTTGTGTGAGAAAACACCATGAGCACATTGCTTGTTTGATTCTGGCTAGATTAGTGCCTCATGGCTGGGTGCCAAGACTGGGCCTGGGAAGAATTAATTTAGTAAAGGTGGAAGCAGCAATATAGTTGCTCTGTTCCTGTGTTTGTGTCTGTTCAGGTATTTTGGAGAGAGAGAGGAACATACCATGTGTTTGGCATCTTATCAATGACACTGATAGGATTTATAAGTTTGTATGTGTGATTTTTTTAAAATACATGCCATTCTGGCAAACTTATTGTAGTAAGAGGAGAATTGCTACATTCTAGATGGAAACCACCCACTTCAGGATCTCTATGATGGTTTAATTTGAAATGCATTCGACTTACTTTGTCTTATTTTTAAAAGAGATATGTAAATAAATTATCTTAAAATAGAAAATACCTCCCCGTTCCTTTTAGAACCACAACCCTTTGCAGGAGGAAAATATTATTTTTTTCATAAAGTTACATATTTCTCAAAGGCATAAGGGAGATGGCTTTCTTTCTAAAACTCTCTTATCATTTTGCAGAAAAGGCTTGGATAGAATTCACCTCTCCTTCCTACAAATAAGATGAATTGTCCAAGGCAATAATTTGGCTTCCTTCTGTAATCAGTGGAGACAGGCAGCTTCAAAAGGGAGGTGGGTTCAAGCCAGTCAAATTACACCTCTCTCATTAGACAAGACAAATCACTTTCTCACCACAGAGAGGGAATCAGCAGCCAGACAAGTTCCTTAATTTTTTTTTTTTTTTAAGTGGCAAAAATTCTACTCTTCTATAGTTTGTTTCTATAGTCTGTAGAAATAGTGAGAATTGCAGCTGCACTTACCAGAGCAGAAGACCGAGACACAGAGGAAAGGTTGGAGAAGCAGTGCCATGATCCTGATGATTTTCAGGCTTGACTGACTCTATACTGCTCCTAAGTACAGAGAGATGGTCAGGCAAGACCTCAGGCTGTGGTTCCAGCCTGCTGTCTTTCAAGGAAAGCAGAATCACATGGGCTGACATGAGCTTTCACAGCTATTTTCTTCTGCTGGGAACATGACAGCAACTTCCCTCTGGGCCTTCACCACCAGCACCAGCTTCATACAGTTTAAACCAGCATTTCTTGTCAACCACCAACTTATGATGAAACCATCTGTTTAACTAACCCAGGCATATGCAGAGCTCTTTCAGAACCTTTTTTATATTGTTATTTTTCAATCTACTCCATTTATTGTAACTGGTGACATTTACTGGCAAACAAAATGAGAGATGATAGTATGCCAATGACATCCCAAAGTAATATCAGCAGGCAAAATTTGACCAAAATAGTAACTGGCTTATCACCAAGTCTGTACTACATATAAATAATCCTGTACCATTGAAAAGTGGCAATCTCTAATCACCATACCCTGTTATTTGATCTAAGAGGCACAATAATAGCCTTCATTGTCATGTGAACTATGTAACCTGTAGATACCACTGAATAGTAAAAAAATTTAAAGGAAACTATTTTGAATGCAGACTTCCAGTCTTTCAGTCATAAGAGAAAAGAGATAATAGCACACCAACTATGATTCAGTGATTTTTTTTCTGTATGTGCATTAAGATGTATGTTTGCCCTCAACTGTATGAAAAGGATCTTACAGAGCCAGAACTTTAAAGATAATTTGAAAAATAGCCAGTTGGGCTATTTGTGTGAGAGAAATACCTTTTTAGAGACACCAGTGTGGTTAAAAGCGAAATGCTCTGCTTTCCAAGTGACAACAATCAGCATGATATTTTTCAGATGGGAAGCTGAATAATGCCCAGCTACTAACAAGAGAGATGAAAATACAGCACATGACAGTGTCATGACTTATAATAAACAGAATCTCTCATTCTTACTAACTGGTTTTAATATTTTTGAATCTTTATCCATAATACATTTAATAGTATATAGATAATGAAAAGAGGTGCAGTGAAAAAATTAAAAAATGGATTTATGGTGCAGCAAAGGACTTTTTTTTTGAGTGGTAACTTCAGTGGTACTAGAAAAATGAGGTAAAAAAGGATGAGCCATTTCTGCTGTTTCAGTGTTAATTCCCCAAAATGGAGATAATTTCTACACTTGATTTTTCAGCCAGGCAGCTTTTGAAAGGAAATGGGGAAATTCATGGTTCTAATTTAATAATATTGATTTTAAGGTTTAAAAATTTGTCTTCTAAAGGCCAGTTCTTCTTGCCCTTATCATAAACATAATCTCACTGAAGCCAGGATAGGTGCTCCTATAACTAAGGAAAATCCCATACGGGTTTAGCTTTGTGCTAGCCCAGGTGTTGCTCTGATTAAAGTCAGCAATAAAAACTCTTGTTACTCTGAATGATGCAAGATGAGACCAGTTGTGAAGTGTGGGTGAACCTTTCTCAATTCTGCTGGATTTCCACACATTGCAGATCAGCCCCTAAATTATCTAACTTCATCCTGGCCTCAAGTGTGAAGTCATTCCCTGGGGAAAATCTTCACTGAAATCACTAATATCTCTGCTTGGGAAAGGATTGCAAGAGCAGATGTTAGTGTTTGCCTTGAGGAATATCCAACATATTTGAGCAATCACAACATCTAGTGAGATGGAAAGATAACAACAGAATAAAACAAATGGCTTTCTAAAGTGCCTACTCTTTACAATGTTTGGGTTATCTTATCCAAGAGGAAGCAACATATTTCCTGAAGATCATCATCTGTCATTAAAAGAGAATCTGTGACTGCATACCTACAGAACTTTAGGGGAAGGCGAACACCTTCATGCATTGTTTTGTTTCATATGTGTACACTGAAGTAAAACAGTTCTTTTTTCACGCCTTCCTCTTTTTCTTCTTTTTTTTTAAAGGAAACTCAATTCCATAAAGCCAATAGCTAATAAATGTTTAATACTTATCTGTTAAACAAATAGTTTCAATTTTTATAAATATGGCTTAACCTGATGGGGAAAAGCAACCTTTATTTATTTTATATAGTTAACATTAAATTCAGGATTTTTTTTAATGAGATGAAAATTAAAGTTTCTACATTTAATACCATGTATCCGTGCTTACCAAGCTCCAGGAATTTTAGTGAATAAATGCTTCCAGTGGACTGCCAGAAAATGCTTCCTTGAGGAAGGCCAGAAAATGTATTTTTAAGGCATCTCTGTAGACCCTATACGAAATTTATATAGACATCAAGTTAAAAGTCCCAGGCTAACTCTTCATGTATTCAACAAGAATCTTTCCTGAACTTGATGGAGCTTTATCCAGCCTATGGTTAATAGAGGGACAAAATGTGCAATTATTCAGTCTGTTTATATACATATCTTTTCCAGAGATCCTAAAGGTAAACTGTATTTTCAACCTCTCTAGTTCAGCTGAAACCCAGGAGCACTTTATTCTAAATATATACAACCAAGTAACAGTGATTTAAATTAATAAGTACTAATATGGGTCATATGTATCTGAAGCTTATGTATAGAAAAAAATATTTTCTCCTATTTTTCCCTTTTAAATTCCATAAATACATAAGAAGTGATTGAAAAAAATAGAGAAAAAAAAAAGAAAGAATGATATTAATCATCTGAAAAGCTTAAACATGTAAATACATTCTTGGGTAATTTTCTTACTTTACGATAGTCATTTTGAATACATAAATCACTTCCACAAAGAAAGGGAAGTATGAAAACACATTCTTCTCTGGTTAGAATTTTTGAATCACACTGAGGATGTTTGAAGCATTAAAAACTTCAGCTAAAATCTACAGAAGTCAAGCAAACATTTTTTTCAAGAGATCTGCAGTTAGATCTGTCTAGTAGTAGTCAAGAGCTTATTCAATCCCGCAGAATTTGAGTTTTACGCAACACAAATGGAAAGCTAAATGAAAGTGCTTCTAAGAAATTGCATGATAAAACAATTTATATGAAAGTATGATACAATCTTATAATTAACAATGCAGGAGGGGTTGGTAAGTAGGAAAACCCTTTGAGGAATCTAGAAGTTGGTAGAATCGTTGCTTCTCAGCATGTTCTGATTGCACTTCCTCCTCCTTTCCATATGCTGTAATGCTAGCGCTTGGAATAAAAGGCAAACCATTTCTAGTTCTACTTTCTTATCCCTATGAGAACTGATTTCGTATTTCTTTCCTTATTGTCATCACTGGGAGTTAATACTCTGGGGTTTTTTTCCATGTTTTCTTTTCAATCTCCTATTCTAGTTGTCAGAAGTGTATACTGCTTAGTTCTCCTCTTACAAGCCACAAAGTCATATCAGTATTAATTGCATCATATAAGATAAATGTTATCATATAACATGCAATCACCAATTTTCTATGGGTATGGGGGCTGTTTGGTGGTAGATAAAAAAACTATGCTGAAATTAGATGTCTTGGTTTAAAATGGAGTGAAAATATGGAGACTATATGTGTTTCCATACAAAAACATTTTAAACACAGATATATGCAATTTTAGGAATTCTGCAACTTCCCTGTGCCGTGGGAGAAACAGCATAGTGCAGAAGAAGCTCTGTGTTTTCACCCATTGTCATGCATCCCCTGTAGCTACTGGCAGCCTTGTTCTCTCAGGCATGTCCAAAAGTCAAAGTACCAGGATGGTCCCAGGTCTTCCTCTTCCCAAATTACTCTGGTCTCTAAAGTGTACAGGCTGACTGAAAAAGACCTGATTTTTCATTGACTTTTTCTTTTATTCAGTGGCTAAAAAACAGCTCTTGCTGCTGCTGATACTCACAGTCTGCTCCTCTTGAAGAGTCTCCACATGTTCATAACTTTCCCAGTGATTGATGAGTTGGTTATGCTGAAGTTATTTACTTATTCTTATGAATAAAATATTCCTTTATACTATAGGGTTAACTTAGGGTTGTGCATATTGACCTTAACACTAACACTTAACACTATGGTCAACTAAGCTAAACTTATGTTAATTGCTACAGAAAGAAAGAGACAAAAAGTGTTCCCTTGGGAAATAATAATTCCCTGTGTGGTACAAAGCTGCATTTGGTCATGCTTCTGTCTCCTTAGCTCTGTGCTTAAACCACCTAATATCCAGTGCAGGTACTATAACTTATGGTAGAAAAAGCTTCATATAGAAAAGGAATTCTCAGATGAATGGTGAAATCTTCATTGCATTGTTCTCTTGTACTGGCTCTGAAGCAGAATGAAAGTACCTCTTGTAGATATATCAGTGGAGTATAAAAATATGCAAGTATTAGAAAAGTTGATTACAGAAGGGGGGGAAAAAGGCAGTTTTTTTCTAATGTTATTTATATCTAACATAAAAAAAATGTTTCTTGAAGTACCTTTGGCTTCATAACATCATATTGATGCCAGATATTAAGAAGCACCTGCAGAACAGAAACAAGGCTGAGGGA